>NW_015113830.1:171665-210825 GCF_001443285.1 Poecilia latipinna
ACGCACTCCTCAAAAGTTAAAGAATAATCGTTATGCAGGAGTTTTTCAAAAAAAAAAAACAAAAAAAAAAAAAAAAAAAAAAAAAAAAAAAAAAAAAAGATTCTCTTACCGTTTCCCCAAATCATAACAAAACTTTTACTTACAGCAAAATCAGAGATGAATGTCCACTGCTGAATGGGCTGACTGTAGGTTGGCTCACTCCTAACAAGGCTGAGGTTAAACGTTAAACCAGGGTGGTCTGCACACATGACCATTGAGGTCAGAGGTGAAGCTAAGGGGAAAATAATATACATCAGTATAAATATTAGAGTAGCTGGATATCAAAATTTGGCAAACAAAGGGACTGTCAATCAAAAGTATCAAAACTTCACATTAAAAGCTAAGTTTTACATTTCTTTAAAATAAATATCTAGTTATAATCTTTATTCAAAATGACATATTAAGTAAAAATCACCTATTTTATTAAGGTACATTTAATCATAGATACTGTACCTAGATGTGCAAGCACAAACAGGCCTCTGAATCGAGCCTCAGTGCGGAAGTTAACTACTAGTTGCCCCAGTCCGTTTATACGCATGCTGGTTGGGTAGAGGGCACCTGCAGAGACGGTGGAAGAAAGGATGCTATTATGTATTAACTACATAAATTTTAAACATCCTTCTGAACAAACCTGGCACACATTAAACTTTATAAACATCAAATATTAACAACTCCACCCCCTTCCCCAAACTTGCCTTGCAGTTCAGCCTCTGGTGGACTCCCAATGCCATCTCGCCACAAGATGGCAGTGTCGTACACAAACGTGAGCCTTAGCTCTGACTGCAAGTCAAAGTGCTGCCAGCCTCCTGCTCCCACAGGAGAATGGAAGACGTAGGACACATGCAGTGGGACTCGGAGGGTCACAAAGGACTGGATGAGATTCAGCACCTGTGGTGAAAACAGCATAATTGTGAGTGCTATTGCTAATGGAACTCACTCACTTATGCATGCAATACACCAACTATTGAACCACATATCGGTATTATGTCCGATCAATGTTCTGCTGCACAAAAGCAACAGATATAGTCAAATGACAATACTTTACGGATGTTTAAAGACCATTTAGTATGCCTTATGGCAGTAAAAGTTTCCTCTTACTGATCTATAGCTGAAATATTTAGTGCATTCTGTGTTTGAATCGCTTAGCTGTGCCTCCACAGAGTTAGTTCTGCATTTTCTATTTCCACAAATGCCTCATGGCAGCTGTACTAAATGTTTCATTCTCTAAAAAGAGCTGTCCTAAAACAGCCAAAGTCCTCAGAGGGAGCGCTCTTTGGTATCTGCACTTTCCTCTGACCTGTGAGAGGTACCTGCCTGCACTGGCTTTGTGTTCATGTGGAGACGTGCCTCCGCCTTTGGGCATTTAGAGCTCAGCCGAATGATTTGCTGAATGGCCTTCTGACACAACCTGCTGGGTTTTAATAGATTCCTGCGGTCTTGTTAAGCTGGGCACTAAGCCCTGCACTGTGACATGACACTAAAGCGAGCCTCTACTGAATTGTCTCCAATCAGCCTGCCTGCCCACTTAGGGGAGAACTTGGGTCACAGGGCACCAGCAAGAAAAGGCTGTTTTCTTTTCTACTCATGCTGTCATGTACATCCCGAGTCTGTGCTGGAGGACCTTCATTCTATGCATGTAGTTCTGTCTTTAAAAAAAATAATCCAGGAGGATGAACAAAAGCACACAGTTCATCTAATAAATCATCATTGGCCTAAATATTAATATGTCTTTCCTCAAACAGCCAAGAAAAGGCATTCAACTCATTTACGTCTGCTCGTGGCAGAAGTCAGGTGTATAATTTACCTACACTGCAAAAACACAATCTTACCAAGTGTGTGTGGTTTAGTTTCTAGTGCAAATATCTTAATGCGCTTGGTAAAAAAAAAAGGCTAAATTAACTTACAAGTAATGTACAAGCATAAAGTTGTTGAGATGTTTAAAGCAGGGTTAGGTTAAAAACATTTCAAACTTTTCCACAACTGCAAACCTAACAAAACAACTCACTCCACCTAAAGTGACAGCTCAGGCAAAGAGGACATCAGAGAAGCAGGCAAGAGACTCAATGAGAAGCTGCAGAAATCCACAGCTAAGCTAGAAAAATCTGTCAGTCGGAAAATAAGCAAAAATAAAATAAACATAAAAGCAACGCCGTAAAAAGTCCTAAGTGCAGTTTGTTGGAAGTCATGAATGATACACAGCAAAAACATGGAAGAAGGTGACAATCCTGGAAGAAAAGAAAAAAAAAATGGCTCGCTGGAGTTACAAAAGCATGGATATATTGAGATAATGAGTTGGAATGGCCCAGAGTAGGTCCAGATTTAAATTGGGAATCGATGGCAAGACAGAAATCTGTGAGAAAAACTGACCTGTTTAGACACACAAAAAAATGGGGGAAAATCCCTCCCTCTTCATGAAAAAAAGCATTTACATGTCACACCGCAAAAGACTCGCAATTGTATCTGCAGAAAAATGTGGCTTTGCATGGTGTTGACTCAAATGGTTTCATTCAAACACGCTTCACACTTTTAAGATTTTCAGTAAAACCTGTATCATTTTCTGTTCATGTCACAATTATGTACTGAAATCCTCAAAGACTCATTGACATTTGTGATTGTAGAGGAGATATGGAAAGGCTTAATGGGCAAAAATACTTTTGCAAGGCAGCCGACTGGTTACCTGTCGAGACAAGTTCCCAAATGCCGCATTCACATTCAAATTATGAGGTTGCAGGCAACACATTTCCACTTGTTGAAAAAGGTCCTTATCACCGAGGTGATGCTTTGTTATTAAAACAAACCCGAAGCTATGTAAAATGAAAATCTCACATTAAACTGGAAAAATCGACAAACTGGTGGAGTCCAACAGGCAGGGAAACACAGAATACAGTGGCACACGGTTAAATTACTGATCCTCAGAGGGGATTGCAGTTGAAGTTTTTCACCATGAGGTGCCCTCTGAATTCTTATGGACCTCTTTTATCAACTCTCTGCCTTAATTAACTCAATGTGAACTAAGGGCAAGCTTCCAAGGTGAATGCAAATGTTGAAGCCTGAGAGGCATGTGTGCCTGAAGGCCAGGGGAAGAGTGGAGATTTCGACCCTCTTGTGCAGTGTAAAACATCTGCTGCTCCAACGAGCACTCTGTGCATGTGGCAAAAACGATGAATTTGGATTTTTATGAGACTGTCGGCCATTTACTGCCACTTTCACAAGACAAATAACTTGCTCTAGCGGGAACAAAGGGGAGCAGGTGCTGGGTTAGACATTACTAGCAGGGACAAACCTTCAAGCAATTATTGGCTTCCACACAAGCTTGTTCTCAGTTTAGAATTACTGGGTGGTTGGGTGGCAATCAAAAAGGCAAGTTTTTATAAAAGACCATAAATTTGAATCAGTAACTCCTGGAGGCCACAATCCTATCCCTAAGAGAAGGAAAGGCTATCTTGAGTTGAGCTGAAGCTCCTAATTTTTAGAGACAAAAGAAGAGTTCAGAGGTGAGCGGAAGCTCGAAAGCAGTAGTGTTTACCTGTCCATCCGTCCCGATGGTGCCTCCACAGTCACTGAGAAGCTCTGACATGTCATAGTAGCTGGTGAATTCCCACAGACAAGCCTCCAAGTTGAGGTTTCTGTAGAACCGTAGAGTGCTGGATCCCCTCAGAGAAGTGCTGTATTGGTAAGGCGCTGTCTGACCAATAATCTCCGGATTCTTGGTGGCTTCAGTTAAAAAGCCGTAGTGGGTCTTGACCTCAGTGTAGTCTAACAAATTGGAGCAGCGATGGTGGCCGACACGGGTCCCATCGGGGCTCAGCGTCAGCTCAAAATTAGAAAGGGGTCGGGTGGATACGACGGGCAACATTCCTGTTGGAGGATACAAACAAGGGTTAATGACATGCTGCAGTGTTTAAAGACAGCATAAATATTCTACACTCTACATTCAGTGATGTTATAATTGTTATTATGCATGTTGTTTTTCTTGCCATTGTGTCTTAGTTTTGTTTTATTCTCTCTTTCTGCAAATGTAGAAGCAGACTTGTAGGGTGTTGACTGGGATTCTTCCTGTGCTTCTTTCTCATCTGCTCTTATCGCATTCTCTCTCTTTAAAACTTCTCTCATTTCCCCCTCTTTCTTTTCCGTCTCCATTACATTTGAAATAAACCCAAAGCAATTTCTTAAGTTTTATATATAGATTCCCTATGTGATTTAGGTCTGGTTCATCTTGACACATAAAAATGCTTTAGTCTAGATAACTCCCATCTAACTTTGGCCGTATGGTTATATCGTTATCCCCCAGATTCAAGTCTTTTGCAGAAACAGGCTTTCTTCTGGAAGCATCCTGACAAGCTTTCCCATCCCAACCAAAGAAAAGCATTATTACAAGATGATGCTGCCGTCAACATGTAGGAATGTCGTGTGGAGTGTTTGTTTTCTATTACACATTGCATTTTGTATGCAATTCAAAAATTTTAAACCATTACCCTTCTTACACGGCTTGTGGCAAGGTGCAAATAAAACTTCTCAACATTCCTTTCAGCGAGGGCTTTGTTCAGAGTTCAGAATTACCTTGGAGCTTTTCTGAAACGGTTCTATTTTTGAACAGACCTCAATGAGATCTTCAAAGCACGGGATAATGTTTATAACTCAATCCTTTTTTAAACATCTCCACCACTTTATCCCTGACTTGTCTGGTGTGTTCTTTGCTCTTCTGATGATGTTTGTTCACTAATCTTCTCAAACAAACCTTTGATGCCTTTACAGAGTAGATGTATTGATACTAAGTTTAAATCACACACAGCTGGACTCCCAGAGAGTACCCTGCCTTTCAGGCACTTAAAAAAAAAAAAATAAATAAAAAATTGAAACCTTTTTCTCTTACCATCGATGTGAGGCATGGTGACAGTTAATTTGATGAGGTTTGGATGGTCTGTTTCCTCTGCTCCGCTGTATCGCAGCCTGGCAGAAAACGGCTCAGCCCCAACCGTCCCTACAACACGAGGCTGACACATTCCTGAAAATGTGCAGCAGATGAAAAAATAAACATATATATCCTTACCCCAAAAAGTCTGATAGAAGAATAATAAATACACAACACACCAGAACCTTTTTTATATTGCTATACCTTTTAAAAGAGTTTATAAGAAATGCTCACCCTCGTCTGTGCTGATTGACACTATGGAGCTAGTTTGTTCTAGCCCTTCATCCCCGTTAGTGTTCACAGCCCTGGCAGCGCATTGGACCCTGGAGCCGGCCTGGAAATAGACTGAGTCCAGAGTTATGAGTTTGGAGGAAGTGAAGAAAGTGTCAAAATCTACCTCCCTCATTGGGCTAGTGACACCATCTGGGCCGGTGGGGGCGCTAACAAGCCAGCGATAGCGAGTTAACGTGTTGTTGATGCTCTCGCTCACGCAGATAGACCCTGTTTTGTGGTAGTCTGGAAACTTGGGGTTACAGGCCTGGAAGAGGAAACAGAGGCGCGTAAGAGAAAGAGAAGAAACATTTGTTTCCAAGGCAAATTCATTTTGTTAAGGCAGGTGCTGAATTTTGCAATTAAACTCAAAGCAGATGAACATTTTCTTCAGTAACTATAAGACAAAGTTAAAACTCAGTTGACAGTGTAAAAGAAAAGGAAACGTTGAGATTTGTTTAGCACATACAGTGACACAAACGACGGGGTATCCAGCCACAGGCAGGGAGGGCCTGTTTTGTTGGATGTCATCATAATTAAACAGAGAAATCACGATGGGAATGGAGGGAAACGTCACATCTGCCATGCTGTTGCTCTCTTCAATATAGATGATGGCTTTGCTCATCTGTTGATTGACCAACAAGAAAATGTGTCTTACAAGGAAACAAAATGTTACTTTTCATGTGATAATAATAAAAAGGTTAAAGCATGACCTTTGTTTCTGCCACCATGTTCTCGTCAGGCTTAAGATGGACCGTGAAGGCCTCCCTCATTTCTCTGACACCATCATATAAAACCTCCACCTCCACATGGTGCTCCACGTCTCCCTGTCTGAACACGATTTCTGCAGAAAAAAAAAAAAAGAAAACGAGAAAGTTTGAGAAGTATTTTCAGCAGGTCTAACTTGGCAGCCTGATAAAAGAGGCCGAGATTAATATTTACCCTCAGATATTGGATGATAGTCCTCCCCTGAGGTAGCAGATCCGTCTTTGGTGTGCACTCGAACAACAGAGACCTTGGAGGTGTCTCCGACACGCAACACTGAGATCTTTACCACCGAAACTTGACCTTTTTTCTTTGGTTCGTTCACGTTGAATTTGGTTTCTTGAAAACTAATAACAGATCCTGTGAAAAGACGTTACTGTGAAATCAAATGCTGCGTTATAGTCACCATTAGTGAGACTCGTAATATGTCACCAGCAGTGCGAATCCGAAAACATAAAAGTCCTGATTTAATTTGATTATTTAATTTTGAATATTTAATATGGCTTACTAAAGTTCTACATGTAATTACTTTAAGTTGGGCTATCGTGTGCATCACTGTAGGCATTTTTTATATAATAGATTAGTAAAATATTCTTACTGTCTGCATCATCTTTAATTTTAATGAGAGTTTCATTTTGCTTTCCAATAGATGCTCCAAACGGAGACTCGCTCTTGGGACTCCCCAAGACGAGACGAAGCTCTTCCTCCTCCTCGTGTTCCGTGTCATCAACCAGCACAAGTAAACAAGGTTTTTCAATCTCTCCTGCAAAATAAATCACAGTGTAAAGCTGAAACTCAGCCTGACATATCTTTACATCAGTACATATGGAGCTAAAAAAGGAGACACATGTCAGGCTCTGCAACGCCACCTGGTAGGAAGGTAATGATGGATGCATCTGTGTTTGGCCGTTCATTAAAGTCCATCATCACCTGGGCTGTCCCCTGCCTGCTGTAACAGCGGACTGTTGACTTGTAGCTGATGTCGCCACTGCGGTACACCGTAGCTGAGATCTGTCCTGAGCTTTCACTCCCCACATGCACAGCATGCCGGAACTGAACTTTGGGCACTGAAACAAAAAATAATTTTATCCTGAAGTCACAAGTACTTCCAAAATTCACCGGGATGACTTTCAACAAAGAGTTTTAACTCACAGTCAGAGATGGAGTCATTGATGATGATGGACGTTTTGCTCGGCTCGCCGAGGATTCCGTTCATCGGCATTCGCAGCACCAGCTCAAACTTTTCTGGACCTTCCAGGACCGGCTGACCAAGATCATCCAGGATGGTCACGCGGAATGTTTGCATGGTGACGCCCGAAGCAAAATCCAGATTCCGACTGATCCCCACATAATCCACGCCAGCTGCACACCACACGATGTAGATCTTTCAAATATCATTTTTCATTTTGTTTTTTTTTCTTCTTTCAATCAATAATAAGTATAAATATTTCAACTAAACAAAACACAAATGAAAAGGAGCAGAAAGACATATAAACTTCTAATATCTGCTCCTTATTCACATAAAAGGAACTTAGCGATTCAACTCAGGAGATTATTACAGACATATTTCATACCATACACACAAAAAAAAAACACACAACAAAATATCAGGTTATTCAATGTCATATTGCTTCATTAAAATTATTTTCAAATTCAGATTAAATTGTTTTAGCTCACTGTTGAGATTGTTCGATAATGCATTGAATTGAAATGCATCTTTCCGTTCTAAATCTTTTGTTTTCATAATCTTAGTTCCTTTGAGGTTGTATGAGTTTTCTCTTTTTACAAATCTGTTTTGAATGTTGTTTGAGAAAAAAATTTCGTATGCACATAACATTTGGAAATATTGCACTCGATATTGGATTTGTGTGTGATCCCTGTATCCACTTGCACTTATGACTCAGCTACATCAATTTTTCAAATATCATTTAAAGAGGAACTTTTTAAAAAGTTTTTTTTTTTTTTTTTTTCTGCAAATCTCATTATCATTCATGGTTCCCTTACCCCATATTAGAAAAATGTCACAATGTATTGACTTTTTATGGAAAACTAAATAAATGAGTTAGGATTTATTACATTTTTACAAATGCACATTCATTTTCTGCTATATGTAGGGGAGATATAACTTATAAAAACATCACTATGCAAAATCTCTATCCCTGTTTTTTGTGTGTGTGTCCCAAGTTAAACACACCTGAATAGTCCTGTTAATGTGATTCAGGTGTGTTAACAGGCAGAAACATTTAAAAACTTCAGGCACTGGTGTCAAGTTCCTCGAGGACTGGAACCTGACACCAGTCCTTTAAAGACAGACAACTAAAAAGAGCCATAGAGGCAATACTTGATCTTATTTTGACAGTAGATTTAAAACACATCCCAACTGGTTTGTGAATGTCACTTATTGAAGAAGATGAAAAGTCATACCAGGCAAATACAGAATACCGTCAACCATTTGGCAAAAATATTTCGTCACACAGATGACAGTTATGAGCATTTGATGGATATGTGAGTTTATTTAATAAGTAAAACAGCATTGTCAGGGACTGGACAGCTCTCCAACCGCAGACCGATTCTTCTTTTAGCATTCTCTAAAGAGCCTTTTGTACTGAAAGCACAACCTCAGCCTGCAGGCCATTTTTCACATATTTATAACCCAGCTATATGTGGTCTTGGATTTTCATTCTTTCGGATATGATTAGATGCTCGGTCCCTTTTAAAACCGTTGCACAGGTAGAAGGACTGCTGTTAAGAGGACAACCGCCTGGGGGTCAGAGATAATAGAAGCTGCAGGGAAGACTTGGGGAAACGGCAATCAGTCCCATCCTCCGAAGTGCGCGGCAATATGCAGAGCGATCAGCATGCTCGCCTGAAACTCAGTTCGCAGTCAGACTTGCATTGTATTCATAACAATGTGTACATCGTGAACATGTTTACATTCCCCAGTGCATCCACTCAACATATCCAGAGTGAAAAATCTTCTTTTGTAGTTGAGCTCAGTAAGACAAAGGCTGTGTTCACACAGCAGGTCTTGAGGCTCAATCCCAATTTTTTGCCAAAATGTGATTTTTTATTGATTTTTTTTTTCCTGGTCGTTCATACTGCTAATTAAATCTGATTGCAATAAAAATTCTCCGTGAAAAGATTAAATCCCCAAAGCAAAAGAAAAACGTAGATGTCACGCAGCAGCGCATTGTTTATGGAAGCAATAATGGATGGAGCCGTTTATGGATCGATTTAAAAGTTTATTCATCAATGAGACCAGACAGCAACATCACAAGATCATCAAAGAAGATAATAAAAAGGAAGCACAACTAATAGTGATGGCATTTAGTTGTATTGACTGCAATTTCAGTAAGGAAATGGATGTGTAGTCAGAGCCAGGAGTGGTCTGATTGTGATGTGACACAAATTTCCTTCATAGGTTCAGAGTTTTCATAATCATAACTTTCAGTCATTGTTGATGCCCTGATTTACCATGTCTGTTTTTTTTCTGCCGCAGAATTAAGACGTATTTCTCCCATCAATGACATAAAAGCTGAATAAAACGCCACATGACTGTTCAGACTGCAGACACTTTGAAAACAATTTGATACATTTCCGGATTAGTACCACAAATCAGGTTTATTTTTTTATTTTTTGGTGAAAAGATTGGAATTGGGTCATTCAGACTGCGGAGAAAAAGCCGCATGTAGGTTGCATTTGGGCAAACGAAGCCGATTTGGGTCACGTTTGCCTGCTGTGTGAACATAACCAAAGAGTGGCGGGACAGCAACTTAAGCCTGTCATTCAGCCTGGTGTGCGTTAATATAAATATGTGCAGGAGGAATCTGTGGCTTTAACAGAGGCACATACCCTCAGCTGAGACCGGGTCGGTCCTTCTGGAGCGCACCGTCACAGTTGCTCCTTTGGAAAGATCAGACCCCGTCCTCCACACCTGCACCTCCACAAAGGCGTCGCTCTCATCCACGTGGTATTCCGTGCTTCCAAAGTAGAAAACCGGAGCTAGGAATGACAAAAGAGACAGGAGTGAAACGCAATGGATACGGGAAGGGAAACAGGAGTGCGACGTCCATTAAACGCTTCCAACAAACGCTGTTAAATTTTGATGTAGTTGCACAGCTGAATCTTTAATAGCGGCACACATGCATTATCTCTAATTACAGGAAAACTGAAGGATCTCTTCCATCAAATTAGCAGCGCTGTAATCGTACTTTCTAACTTCCTGACACAATGTTGAAGCATCTCTAGAGTTGAAACAAAGATTAATAGGCGAAAAGCAACCTTGAGGCAAAATAGACTCCCTTGTTCTCTTTGGGATGAGTCTGCTGGAGCTGCTAACTTTGATAGTGATGGGTCTGAGAGGCAGACAGGAGGCCTGACAGGAGGTCTGGGGGATGTAAAAGCTCCAAGTGCCAGCCCAGGCCTGTCTGACTGCAATTAGTGTTTCTATAAACTGAGTTTCAACTGCAGCCAAACTCACCCGCTGTGATTTTTAACTGTTAGAGAACCACACTCCTTTTTTTTAGTGGTGTCCAATATGTCATGCTGTTTGTGAAATAGTTGGTTTAGGATCTTGGACTCCGGGGGATGTTTATTTTCGGGAAGTTTGCCCAGTGACAAGCAAATCTAGAACAGCGAGAGCCAAAGGTTGAAATCAATCAAGCAGCAATTACAGCGAGCAAAAGAGTGTATTCCTACACAATAGATATAAACAATGGTGGAGGGTTTCCTTGCGAAAGCATTCCTACATTTTGAACATTTTCACATTGTATTACATTGTAACTACAAATTTAAATATATTTTATGTGATAGACCTCGTCAAAGTAGTGCATAACTGAGTGGTAGAAGATAACAAATGATGCATGATTTATTTATTTATTTATTTTTTTTTTACATATACAATTTTGAAAAGTGTGGTTTTTATTTACTCTGATATCTTAAATAAAACCAAGTGCAACCGTCTGCCATCAGAAACCACTGTATTTGTAATTAGAGTCCATCTAATACAGTTTTCTTTTATTATAAATGCAGCTTTATGGAAGAGTAGCAGACAGTTTTGAAAGCAAGCCATAAAAAGTGGAAGAAATTGCTCTGTTCAGAAGAAATTCAAATCTTTACTGTTTCTGTCACCCTGAACCCTTCATGCAAAGAAAACTGTCTGAGCATATGGTGGTGAACGCATCATGCTGTGGACATTAATTGGAGGACTTATGGAGCTAAAAACAAGACAATCCTGGAAGAAAACCTGTAAGGGGCTGTAAAAGGCTTCAGACTGAGTTTTACCATAGAGCATGACGAAGCTGTTTAAATCAAAGAACATTCATGTGTTAGAAAGGTTCGAAGCCAGTCGAATTGAGGTAAAACATAAAAAGAAAAATGATGTTTGTTGAAGCTCAACATCTAATCTGACTGAGCTTGAGCTGTTTTGCAAAGAAAAACAGAACATTTCAGTCTCTAATTGTGCAAAGTCAGCAGAGATACCCCAACAGACTTGGAGATAAAGATACAAGACATACTTTTCAGGTATTTTTTTTCTTTCTTACTTCCACCTCACTGTTTGTGACATAGAATACACATAAAATAGTAATAGATGACAGCCTCAATACTGCAACCAGTCCAACATCCAGATGATATATATATATATATATATGTTATATGTTATCTGATGCAGACTGACCCAGCTGCAGCATCTCGACACTAGAAGTAAAAACTTGTTCTTTGGGCGAAAGAGAAGCTAATAACGTAGCAACTTTGTAGCCTTCGGAGAAGTCAAAGACGTGGTTAAGAAAAGCACTAAACCTAAGTGAAAGCAAAGGCCAGAACACTTTTATGTTTTAATATATTATGAGAGTATGGCCAGAACAATAAATGCTGCATCAAGAGGCTTGCAGCTGCCAGGATTTCTCCCCACAGAGAAACCAAACAAAGATGGTTTTGGCTGCCTGCACACACACTACCTGGAGGAGTAATAAGATCTACACGACTGAGGTTGGCAGCCAGGAACTCAGGCACAGTTGTACTAGTCCAGTAATCAGATAAGGTTTGCACACCAAACAAACAAAAAACCCTTCAAAGACTCAAGGCCCATTAACTGAAAGGTAAACCATCAGCCATATCCTTCAGTTCAGCAGCAGCCTCTGACGCCACAAAGCACACAGGCTATAGAGTTTCATGGATGTCAGTAATGAAGAGCCAAATCAAAACTAGCTATATGTTTTGTTTTAGTTATTTAAAATTGCTAAGCATCACATTCATATCGTTTTTATTTTTTGTTCCTACTTGAATTAAAAAAAAAAAAAAAAAAAAAAACAGCTGCAGATAGTTACTGTGCAAGTCCACTTATTCTGCAAAATTAAAGAGCCAGGAAAATAATTTATGTTATATTCATGTGAGCATAAACGAAAAGATGAGACACGGAGAGAGACACAGACTTCTCTTGGCAAATTGTTAAACTCCCTCTGGTAGCTTAATTTCACTTGAACTTTGCATATAATTCCCGCAGCTCTAAGTAGCTTCTCCATTGGTAAGATTCATTTGAAGCTCAGGTAAATGCTCTGCTGCCACCCGCGCTCTAGTCTAGCCAAGCCTGCAGAGTGCAAAAGTGCATTTCCTTTGTCAATAGGGACTAAAAGCATAAACATCTGAATTTTCAAACAACAACAAAAAAAAAATGTCTGTCAAAAGACAGCTTTTCTACACTTAAGTGTTATAGACATCTGTTAGCATGTGAGGAAATAAGAGTCCAGGTGAGCTATGATGGCAGGGTTTGGAAGTTTCCCTCCTGATTCACGCCGCCCATCGTTAAAATGGTTTATAATCATACCCCTAGAACCAGAGTCAAATATACAGGCAACTGACACACGGCTATAAATACACCTGTACAAGCAGTCTCATGTCTTACAGTTTCGACCCACCAAAACATTTTCCCCCGGATGCGGAGTCAATATCAAACAGCAATTACCTCCGCAAGAGACGACAAGTTTCTCCAGCCGCGTAGCAGGCAAAAGAAACGGGGTGGAAATCACAGGGATTTGGCTGTCTTATTGTCTGCGACTGAGAAAACAGCTGGTGTTGTAAGGATGGCTGCAATAACACAGAAAGCCTGGACAGATTGCAAATCTACCAGTCTTTCAGCACCAAAAAATGTACCTTTTAGTAGAAAAAAAAAAAATCTGTCACAATTTATCAACAGGGTTTTTCCAGTTATTGAAATTGTTTAACAATATGTAAAAAAAAGAGAAAAAGCTAAAAAGATGAAGAAAAGCTAGAGAAGGTGCAAAAATTATATAGACAAAATGAATCTAGTTTGACTATTGGTATCAGAACCCATTGTGATCTCATTGTTGGACAAGAGATCAGCTAGATGCGATCCGAAGGGTCTTGAGCTGCTCAAGGTCATTTCTGGACACGTTTTAAGGTTTCAGTCAAGAAAATGTGGCGTGCTTAAATAATAAAATATACAGAGAAATATGAAATTTAGATAAACTGATGTTCCAAATATATCAAAAGATGTGCCTTTTAGATTTGACAGATTAAAGTTTAAACATACGGGAGACTTGTTGCCGAAGCGTGCCGTCAGAGCGGACACGCTGCAGAGAGAACAGACTGCTGTTCAGCATCTTCTTCTGCTGGGATAGTTTGGTGACAGAAAGTCGAAAACGCAAGACAGATGTTTATGCAAATGTTTATAGCAGTGCAGTTTTGTTGGACTGCTGCAGTAACAATAACTGAGAGTGCAACATAAAGAATCTGGAGTTGCTAAGAGTCTGTCAGTAGAGTCTAACACAAGGATGAATATATTGATGTACATATAACTATAACGGAAGATATGGGCTAAAAGTTGCGTTTCTGAAGCTCAGCATAACCTGTGTGGTTTAATCATATCGGCTTTTACAGCACCAGCACACATTTGAAAAACAACATTAAATATTTAAGTAAAAACTCTTTGGATTGGGAACAGTTTCTATTAGCATATATTTAAATATAGGTAGGTAATGGACTGAAACCCCCAAAATCTTAGATCAAAGCACCACAAAATTTGAGAAAATTTAATCTTTTTGAAAGAGTAAAGACGTGATGGTGTATTCTCTCTACGAGATTGTTTTTAACAAATATTTCCCTTTAAGACAAAGTAAAAAAAAAAAAAGATAAAACAGCATAGAAATATAAAAGAACTGTCAAGTTCAAAGACCCTCTGGTGAAAGTTTGCTGTTTGTGTAGAATGTTCCCAAATTTCTTACAGAATTTAAAACAATAGATATATTTTTGCTATCATATAAAAATCAAGTTTAACAATAACACTTCTTCATCTTCAAGCAGTCAACTCTAAATTTAATTCAACAATGCAAGATACCAAACTATTCAAAAATACTGTGGGAAGAGTCTGCTGGAACATGGAACATATACCAGCGTGTTCATCTTTGACCCAGCATGTTGATAATATTATTTTATTCTCTAGATAACTTGGAATACAAGAGATGAAATAATATATTTTTCTAGTTATGCACAAAAAAAAAGAAAAACCCTCACCTCCGTGTTATCTTCCCTCAAAGCTGATTATCAGAGCAGCTGGCTTTAATTTAAAGCGAAGGTAAAGTTACAAAACAAAGTCTCACCTTTGCGTCACTTTTGATGCCTATTGCAGCCTTTATTAGAGGCTGGCAAGGACTCAGTATGTGAAGCTCGGAAAATTTACATTATTGACCTGCATCTAATTTCATAATGGTGCCTTAGTTTGTTTGCTGGAAGTGAAAAAAAAAAATCTTGTTGAAAGCAAGATTTTTTGCTTTCAACAAAAAATTGGGAGCTGCTGTTTTTTTTTTTTTTTTTTTTTTATAAATATTGGAGCCAACAACCTTGCAAAGTTGCTGAAAAGCCTCCTGGGGACGTTGAAGCATATAGACATCTTAGGCTTGGCCAGGTGCTTGGCTGGCCGCAGAATCTTTCTGCACATGTAAGTGCTGCACTTGAATGCTATTCTCGAAGAGGGATGACAAAGAAGGATGTGATGCCCCCATTTGCTTTAGACTCATATGTGTACTTAGAGTCTAGAGGGCGGATTAGAACCTTGGCTGTAGCCAGAACAGCTGCACTAGCAGCGGGAATGAATCTTTTGCTGCCTCTCTACTCTGTTAGACAGGAGATCAATCCACTTGCCTCAGAGCTGTTTACTTCAACATCAGTGCTCAAGCCTTTTTCATTATCAACTCCTCTGGGGAGACACGAGGAGTTGACATGATCTTATTTCTCCTCACTCTTCATGTTTTGACAACATTAATTCATTTTCCATATCAACCTCACCATGTTCAGGGCAGTGGGAGTTTTGGAACCTGTCTTGGCTGACACTGACTGAGATGTGTGGCACGCCCTGGACAGCTTCCACAAGGTCAAAACTAACAACGAGCTGAACTGAATATGATTGTCGTCAATCTACAATGTATCTGGATCGTCTTAGGAAAGTGAAAGAGACATAAAAGCCCAGAAGGACGCAGTAATAATACAGTGAGTCTACGATGCATGGTCACAGATTCTATTTAGTTTTGAACTCACAATAGTCTGGCTGAATAACGGTATTCACACGCTCTGGAGTTTGTCACAGCGCAAACAAAATCTTCGTAAGTGCTTCAAATCAATCAATATCAATAATTAATGATGAGTTTTTTTGCTTTAAATATTTGAAATACTGGCAAACTGGTGGTGTGTCCTTTCCTGTCTTATGCGCATTGTCTTATTGAGCTGTTGCACTTGAGAGGACAACACGCCGTTTTTTTTATTTATTTACTTTTTAAGTAGATGTGAGGCACAGTGGCAAAACAACAAGTGGTTGCCAGGTAACCAAAGAGGGAGTGAGTTAGTTGATGCCCCTCCATCTTGCTTATCTAGATGTTGCTTTTTTTAATTGTTTGTAGAAGCAGCAGACTGAATGGAAGTGCAGAAATATGCAAATAAAAAAATGATAGAAAAAAATGTAAATTGCTGTTTATCCAGTCTGCCTGAGCTTCAGCTAAATTTCAAAGAGGACCGTTCAAAGGATTTGCTTTCAACATGATTAAAACCAGCAGAGATTTAGACAAAAAAAAAAAAAAAAACACATCTGCAGAAAAAGAGGGTTTCACAAAGTACTGATTCAGAGGAACAAAACATCCATACACACCACACTTTTAGGATTTTTGTTTACAAAAAAAACTGAAGAAAATGTTGTATATTTCCACTGTTCTAGTTGTAACATGGAAAAAAAAGTTCAAGGAGTACTAATACTTTTGTAAGACACTCTCTACACCACTCTTTAATACTTTTAAATGCCTCGCCATTTTTCTGCGCAGGTGATAGCTGGTCATAGCAGTAAGCACATACATATACTCTGACTGACTCTGCACATTTGGTCCACCTTCTAGAGCTTCAGAGAAATGCCTAAAGCATACCTTTGTGTTTATTTAACAGTTTAATTTATTTTCAAACATCATAGATTCTTCATTCGGGGAGAAAATGTGTCACCTTTAAACATGGGAGCTAAAAAGACACCCATGACTGACACTGTCACAGTTAAAGCCATCAGTAAAGACCATGAAATTGAAATTTAATAGTTTCAATGGAGACGAACGCCTTTTAAAAGAACACTTAATGCTGTAAGGAGTCATTTTCAGCAGCTGCAGTCAATACTCCAGAGTAGTACGGGCGAAAAGCTCCCAAGCTTAGTCTCAGGTTACACTCCAGGCTACAACAATTTGCTAACTTTTTAAAACACGTAGCATCCTCCATTTCAAAGCAGACTGGAAGGATAAAACAGAACGGAACTGACTAAATAAGAACCTCAAGGTGTAGGTTTCAAAGAAAGCTGCAGATTTTCGACAAATTTTTATCAACATTACTGGGAAATTACAGATTTCAACAAAGGTGGAGTAAAATAGGAAAGTCTCTTGGTTAACACATAACTTACAGAAATCAGTTAGTCTTTACTGATAAGAGAGAAATACAAAGCACGAAAAGTCACTCCAAGACATAGGGCCTTTAAAAAAGTTAGCAATCAAGTTTCTTCAGGAATCTGTAAGCTAATTTGCAGCAGCAGGATCCCAGAGAAAACATTACCCAGTCAGAGGAGGAAAATGAGGAAAGTTCAGCGTCGGGTTAGTGAATAAAGAAGTTAAGAAATTAAGGAAGAAAAGCCTCTAAAAGAAAGAACTATTAATCTGAGCATCCCTTTACGTTTATTTTGATAGCTCTTCTTTTTATGCTCTTAGCATATTGATTGGATCCCTGCAGTGTTATGAGTCTATAGATCTTCATTAAATACATGACTTACATCTAAAATTTCCATACTAAATGTCTGCAAAGAGCAAATGTGTTAACACTTTTCCAAACTTTGCTTACTGTGGGATTATAAACTGGCTTCTGATCTATTATATATGTCAGTAATAAAGCACAGGTTGTCAGGTTGTGGTTTTAATTGAGCATAAACTTTACAGGAATCAGAACTAAAGGTTTATATTTAAATCCCCTTTCAAATATAGCTTTTTTTATTTTGGCTTTGTTTAATAAATAATGGCAGTCTGTTGTGTGGTTTTAAG
The DNA here is from genome assembly GCF_001443285.1 of Poecilia latipinna. NCBI lineage: Eukaryota > Metazoa > Chordata > Actinopteri > Cyprinodontiformes > Poeciliidae > Poecilia > Poecilia latipinna. The sequence continues at coordinate 189,216 of NW_015113830.1, forward strand.
CTCTCTTAGGATTTTATGTAAATAATTATGTTGTGTGTGTGTTTTTTATTTCTATTTTCTCTTGTTTTGTCAATTTTTTAAGGCATAAATAGAAAAAATCCTCTCCATAAATTTATGGATGATATTTCTACTGTAGTAAGGACTATGAAACCTGAGAAAAACCAGAGGGCGAATAGATGGACGAACGGAAGGACGAGTCCCTGAGGATGAAGGTATAAAGTCTGAAGCTATTTTCTTTTTACATACTTATTCTTAACAGGAAAATATTGAAAGGAAAATGCAGACATTTTCAGGCTGTAACTCTAAAGTCGTTAAAAAGCAAATCTTCTTTTACATTTAAACGCTAGAACTAGGCCTACTTTTTAGTTTTTAATTGCATGTAGTTTTGAAGAAAATGCTCTGTTAATGTGATCTACTGTGCTAGATTTTACATAATCAGATCAACTTACAGTTTGGTCTTTTAAAAATGTAATAGCGGTTATCATCTAGCAGCTCAATTCTACTGGCTTGCGATTGTACGTTCATGCAAATCCAATTTTATCCATGAGCGTTCAAGCTTCAGAACCAATAGTCGTTTTTTTTTACTTTTAAAAGTAAACAATCAACACCCATTTTTTTATAACCACATATTGTTTAATCACTTCAATTATATGACTAAAAAAAAGTGATTTATTATTATTATTTTTTTTATTTTTTAGATAAATTTTGAATGATTTTGTTATTATGCTTAGCTTTTCGGCTTCACTGTGACCTGCCTGCGATCTTATAGAGTCCTCACTGCCGCCGGACTTTCACAGATTGCCGGATTGATAGGGGAGTGAGGAGAGGCCGACAGGTGTTCGGAACAAAGGAAATCAGGAAGATATGGGAGCCAGCAGCCCAACGACGTGAGCCTGCAGATGTGAGATAAACACTTTACCTCCAAGGAGGAAGACTGCACACCCAAACATTTTCTCTCACAGACACAGCCGGTGAAACACAAACAAACAGAATATACAAAAACATGACGGCGCTCTAACATTGGCATGTTCTGCGTCCCTTGATAATTTTATGGGTGACTTGATAAAGAATTTCGGAACTTTTCCTGAAGTCATTGTTTCTGCTGTAAGAATACATCCAAGTTCAGGCACTTTTACACGTTGTACGTGGCATAAGGCACACTTCTAGAAAAGAAGGGCAATTAGCACGAACAAGCTGTTTTTTTTTTTTTTGATTCCTAAAACATTTCTGAAAATGTAAAAAAATAGAAAAAAAAAATTGCCAAAGAAATCACTGAACAATCACAGCCCTGTAATTTATTGGACTGATTGCATTTTAATGCATAGTTACAATCAGTGAAATGCTCTCTTACCGTCATCCATATCTGGAATAATTATGACTCTGGCTGTGGGGAACTCTGAGCTGAGGCGTCCTCCCATGGGCATGCTGAGGGTGACATTGAAGCTTTCCTCATCTTCGTACAGGGAATCATCAATTATCACTATCCGACAGGATTTCTCTATCTCTCCCTTGTCAAAGCGCAGGACGCTGTGATGGTCCTCAGGCCTGGAGATGTAATCAGAGTAGGACAGCACAGTGGTGGGGACAGTGCCTGTGGCGGAAACTGAACGGGCAGAAAAGAGAATTACAGAATAAAAATTTAATGAGCTGAAATTTGTCACAATACAAAGCACGATCGGTTGTATAATTTGCCTTTTTTTTCCCCTAACAATATATTTAGCTCTTATTGGCTTGGCAATCAAGTCTGCCGTGCATCTGCAAAAAGCTAATATTAGTAATTCAATACAAAATAGTTAATTTTCTGTAAAATGTTTATTGAAGCTAGTCTTAACACTCTAGATCAGAATCTCATCCAACAAAATCAAACCAGCAGATTATTTAATTAACGTCTAAATAGAATCATTATCGTCATTTATATACTTTACAGACAATAATTAAAGGATCTGCGTTCATAGATGACTGGACCAACAATGTTTAGGTTGACCAGTGACCAGCTGGAAAAAAAAAAAAAAATTCTTTTTCCAATCAGTGAACCTGATCACTCTGATGGAAAGGAAGGAAATTGTTGCTGAGTGAAGAAGGCATTTTCAACTCGGCAACTTTGCCGCTAGATTTAGCAAGTATTCAGTCCCCTTTGGCAATCCTGTGACTTTTCTCTTTTTGTTAATGTTTAGTAATGCTGTTCTTGCTAATCAGGTTCATTGCTAAAATTAGTTATCGATCAGTCTGTCTTTTCTTCATAAAAATACTGGATGGTGACTCCTCTTAGAATGGCTAGAGGAAAAAAAAAACCTTTGAATGCTGCTTTTATATCTTTTTATGTTTGGTTTTTTCAAGGAAAAATCTAAATTGGGTACAATTGTATCTGCCAAGGCTCTATAAAACTAAGTGAGAAGAAAGCTGCAGCATCTGTACAGGTTACGCAATACTAAAATGCATTAGGATTTATGAAACCCACATGCCAACAATAACAAAGACAGCATTAATGTTAACACACACAGGTATGGGGTTACCTTGCTGAGTGTAGCAAATAACCATAAGCTCTTGATTCACATCCCCACTTCTGAGTACAGGGATGAGCAGCTCACCAACGTCCTCCTCTATGTTGTATACAGCTGAGGGTATGAACACTGTTGATTCTGTATGTTGGAAAAAGTTAAATAGTCACGTTCAATCTGTTTGTGCTGTAATACATGAATGCAAACAGAACAACATTTTACCATATTTACCGACAGATTTACCACCTTTTTTTGGTCAACACACCAGAAAAAAGAAGTTGTGATGTTTGGACCTATTAAATGTGAAAAATATCATGTGATTTTTGCTTTTAGATCAAAATAAAACATCTTTCTAGTTTGCTTTTTGCTACTCCGATTTGATTTAAGTGTTTTCTTGCAAAACATTTTTTGCTTCAATTTCTCTTCTTAAGCTGAGAAATCACATTTTCTTTAATGAACATTTTTTTGACAACTCTTTTTTTGTTTGTTTGTTTCCTTCCCTGTGTTTTGTAGGTCATTCAAAACATTAATAATTTTGCAGCATTTCAGTCACAAAATCTGTTTAAATGGCTTCAGCCTCTGCAGGACGGCCATTGTACTGCTCAGGTAGTAATAAATGCGTTGTCCTTTCTTAACCCAGTGCAAACAACACATAATATTCCAGCTTCTCTCCACAATACTTAGTTTTTTCTGAATTTCACCTAATGTAGTCGGTCTGGTCTGTAATAATTTATTCTCACTGGTTCCGCATAGAGGTCCTGCGGCCTTTCTATGCATATGCGCTCAGAAAAAAAATAAATAAATAAAATAAATGTTTTTATGCCTTTGGAGTTTATGTGACCTTGGCAGGCCAAAATACTTTAAAACTTTGAAAACTATAAACAGCAGAGTGCAATAATAATTGATGTAGGATGACTCAGGGCTCAGGGCATGAGGAAAAAACAAACAAAACCTTTTTACTTAAGGCAGCTGACTTTTTTTTTTTTCCTGACAAGCCTCCAGCTCCAAGTGTTTGCCTAAAAACAAGCATTTCATAAACATGTTAATTATAATACAATGTCTACAACAAATGCCTGCTCAGTAAACACCTATAGGATCAATATTTGCTCTTCTCTATTCCAGATGTCCAAGAGTAAACCTCTTTGTTTTTTTTCATCAGCACCTTTTTATCTGTTCTAGCTCTGCTTCTTCCATATTATCATAATGAGCATTTCACATGAAGTTCATAACCAATCTGTCTAATAATGTTCCATGACATTAGAGGAAAGACAATACCTTCAAAGCCCGTACTTGTCTAAAATTAGAACCTGCACCAGCCTTCATAATACGGTAGTGCTCAGTATTTTTACTTTGTCAGCCCTCTTTTATCTTCTGGATTAGCGCTGTATTTATAGAGCTCTGATGCCCTCAGGCAGATGAAAGATGAATTTCCATGATCAAATCCAAACATGAAGCTAGCTTTGATAAGGGTTGAGGGATTTTTTTTTTTTTTTAAACCGAGCTCTCTACTACTTAAAAGACAAACAAACTATGAGAAAATTGCTAGTTTAACCATTTTCGTACAGTACCTATTAGAACATACTGCTTGTCAGAAAAACAGCGTGTGGTAATTTTGTTTTTTTGTTGCCACTTCTTCAAAAACCATAACTGACATCTTTGCCTGTTAAAATAAACTTTTAGGTGTGCTTCAAAACCATACAAGAGCTTAGTAGAAATTAAAGACAACTGCAGCAGTAGATGTGACTCTTTAAACCACCATGAGTTAAGCTGCAAACATATTTTTGAGCAAAATAGTAACTAACCGTCATCTGGGTCCAGGATCTCCACTGTAGCAACCTCTGGGAATTCGAGAGCAGCCATCACCGGGTCGGACAGGACAATTTGGAAGGTTTCTGACACCTCATACTCGCTGTCTGACAGGATTCTGACTTTCCAGGTGGCTGCGGTCTGGCCTGGGTTGAACTGCACCTGCTTCTGAGCCTTCCCACGGAAGTCTTTGTCCTTCACTGCAGTATTATCCTTTGTGCCGATGCCTTAAAGAAAGATGTGGATTTTCTTTTTTTTATTATCATATTCTACAATCTATGTGTGTGAATTTTTAATCTTCACATTTCACCTTCAGAGGCTTTGTGCTCTTTTGCCTACTTTACTGTGCCAACTGGATTTTATGATTTAGGCAAAATTTACTCTTAGTTTAGATACAGGATGTGTTTGTGAGCTACTAAACTGTTGTTGTGTTGTTCGGTCTACATGAAAGCCATGTAGAATTTTAATAGAGTATACTTTATGGGAAAAAACAAAGGATCAAAAGGGTTTAGCTTATTTAATAAGCTGTTGTAAAGTTTAATCTGGGTGGATTCTCTGGTGTTTTATAACCTTGGAACTTTGCTTTTTCTTTACTATTTTTCAAATTCTAATCTCTCTGCCTGACAAAACTCCGAAGTAGACCAGTGAACAAGTCATATTTTGATAACATTTTGCTCTTTGATCAGATTTCTTTCTTGTAAAAGCAGCAGACAACTTTTGAAAATAGTGGAATTATTTTACTTGTTTAGTAGTAACAAGAAGAAGTTAACTATTTGATATGCAACTCATTTTTTCCTCGATAGTTTTTTTTTTTTTTGTAAGCTATTGCCCAGTTTTTCTGATTAAACAATAGTCCTAAAAACTAGAAATCACATATTTTTTTTATTATTCAAATGAAAATGATGATACTATGTTATCAGACTGAGTTGATATTTGATGACCAATATGACTGGCTGAGTTATGAAATCCAAAAAACTGATAAGGGGGATACATTTTTCATCTGAACAATTTTTTAATCATCCTGGCAGGAAGAAAATCAAAAAATAGATACCAGCCTGATCTCAGCAAAAATGGTCTTAGTCCACCATGCAGTTTCTGACCTTTTGCATGCCCACTGTGTGGCTGTATACTGGTAGTCACCATAGCAGTGACTCTGGCATGATTCCTGCTGGGTCGGAGCACTGAGGCCAGTGAAGTGTCACACAACGCCTCCATTGTCTTTGCTAACTGACTACATAACATGCATCAGAGCTTTGGGAAAAAAAAAGACAATAAGCATGACTGCACGCAGCAGCAGCAACAACAAAAAAAACATGTAAAGACGTTAGGTAGCTGTACATTAAAAATGTGAAACACTGCAGACAAAAAAAAGGCGATGAAAACTATAATTACTTTGTAAATACAACAATACATCCAATAACTTTCAGGTTGAGGATTGCAAAGTTAGCAAATTCTTATAAACTGCGGTTTCAGTATTTGATGAAAATGAGACTGGACTTTGATATGCAAGCGGAGATAGTGGGAAAATGCCTCTGCACGTCTACGCCGAGATAAAACAGTCACACTCAATGGGGCTTAAAAGATCCCCAGTCTTCAAAGAGCCATGAGAGGAGAAAATATAATTTGCTTGAATTCTATGCCCCACACGAGGCCTGCAATGAATGGCCCTGATCACAGCAGTTTTCTAAGGATTCGTGGCAGGTGGGCTAACTGTAGCCTCCAAACTGGTGCAGCCCTCACTGTGTACACAGAGCAGTGAGGCAATAGCCCACCACTGGGGGCATTCTTTGATCAAAGTTTGGCATGGCAAGTCAAATTAAGCTATCCTAAGTTTTCATGAAAAGGTTTTTTTATGAGAAACTTTCTCAGCGAGCAGTGAGAAAGTCATGGCAGCACTTTGATTTTTTTGCATATGAAATCAAAGATCGTTTTTGTTTTTGCAAGAGATGTTATAATAATGCAGACTTTACTGATCTATAAGATTTTTCTCTACGGTATTTCTGAACAAAAACTCAGCATTGATGGTGAAAATGACGAGTTAAAATTTATTGATACAGAAGAAACCCGATGTCTAGAGAAAAAAGATGTACTCATTTTATGTTTGTAAGAAAATGGCCCAATAAAAGCTTTTGGCACCTTTAAAGGAAGAAGCAATAGACTATGAGTCAAACTAAAAGACGAAACTTTTAAAAAATTCAAAAGCATCTGTGAGCATACACGCATAGTCAAAGGCAGACCAGAATGTTTTGTAACATTTACATTTTATGTTTTACTATTAGTTCTGGGGCCATTAGAAAATAAAATATAAAACCAGCTGAAACAGGTTAACCTTTAGCAAGAAGCCATTTTAATTACAATAAAAAATGGCACCAGTAGCAAGAATTTGAGACTTTGAACAAACAAGATTTAAAAATTGTTTTGTTCTAGTAAATTCCCGGTTTGAGTTCATCCTTTATAGTCACTAACTTAGGCCTTATGTATGTGAACGCACAGCTATTATGGGATTGTCCTTTGCTTTTGTCTGATTGAAACACAAACACTGGCCAGAGGAGAGAGGTTGAAGGTCGTAACCCGAGTGACCCTACTGAATCTCTGAGCAAGTCTTACTTTTGTCCCAAAATATATCAAAGGGTCTGCTTGTCTTTCAATATAATGGCTTGCCAAACAATATCTTCTTTGTTAGAATCTTAAGTTATGGTCGTAAAATAAAATCTGAGGACCACAATTTTCATTGCATTGATATGATTTTGTACTACCAAAAAAGGCAGGTTGAGGAAAAAAATCCACTTACTGACAAACGAAGTCTCTCCCAGGTAACCACGACGTTTCAGCACCACCTCCAGGAACTTGACCTCCTCGTTCACCACATAGTGTTCCTTTTCCAAGGAAATCCAAGCCCAATTTAGCCTGAACTGCTGGTTTCTCAGCTTGTTGCCTCCTGCACATACAAATGAAAGAAGGTTCTTTAGTTTACAAAGCTGCAAAAGAAAACATAGTCAGATAACCTAGCCAGGACTGAGCATTCAAAATATATTTTTGAAATGAACACGGTGGTTGTTTTTAGTTTGGAGCAAAAATTTAATATCCCTTATTAGAGTGATTTTTTTGACATCTTAGGAAGTTGATTTTGAGTCTTAGCCAGGACTCAGTGGGAGGTGTGCGGCGTGCAAAACCCGTATGTCAAAGGAACAAAGTTTGCGCAATCTAATTGCTTTATTTCTAATTAAGATGAAGGGTGTCTGTTTTCTGGCTGAACTGAGATGTTTTATTCTTCCCTTTTGAAGTTCTATTCAAAGACTATAAGCTCAAAACACCGAAGGGCAAGAGTGCTACCATTTGACCATAAAGACTCAAAGCACGGGCACAAAAACAGACATCAAACGTGCACGGACACACAAACTCCACCAGAAAACGCTGGAACAAGCACACACAGTGACGCAGAAAGTAACTGCATCAGACTTTGATATTTTAATTGCAACAGGAGTAGCTAACAGCGTAAATAATGGCAAAGGTTGATAAAAGCTAAAGCTTGCACAGTAAGACCTGCTGGCTTCTCCTATTAGGAAGGAGCCATGAGAGATTCAGATGAGTGATCCACTAAGCAGCTAACTGTACAGAAAGTGGTGGGATAAAAGCAAAACTGCCAGGAGGGTTCAGGAACAATGCAGAAAGAATTCAGAGTGCTGCTGCTGTTTATGTTGGGCACAAGTGAAAGTCTCTGCACAGCACCACCCGTATTGTTATGGTCAGTAAATCTGTCACCTCCAGCCGACCACTTCGCTGCGTTCATTTCCTTTTCTCTTTAAGCGCCGTAGAGCCATTACACTTTCACCATGGGTGTTGTATTATGTGTGAGGGGGAGGTTAGGATGTATGTGGGAGTTTGTGTGTGTACGTGTGTGTCTTAGCATTCCCACCTTGTAAGATCTTATAAGGCCCCCTTTAGGAAAAATACTGTTTTTGGGTAAGGGATTAGGTTTAAGATTAGGGTTAGGATTAGGAATGTTCTGGTAGTGGTTCAGTTTAAGGTGAAAGTCTGGGTTAGGTTATGGAAATGAAGGGAAAATGAATGGAAGTCAATGCAAAGTCCTGACATGATATATATATGTGTGTGTGTGTGTGTGTGTAGGTGTGTGTGTGTGTGTGTGTGTGTGTGTGTGTGTGTGTACTTATTTAGCTATTCTTCTTAGGACCACTTCTGGCATATTTACTAACCTTCTGAAGACCAATGTGTCTTGTGGAGATCAAAGCCTGTTCCTAATCCTGTCAATATGAGGTGGGCCTCGTTGTTTAGGCTCAGAGGTTATATTTAGCATTAAGGTGTGAATTGAGTTTTGGTGAAGCTTAGGGGTAAGAATATACTAGTAATAGTTAGGATTAAGTAAAATGTCTGGGTTAGGCATAAATGCAGTTACTAAATTGAATGGAAGTCAACACAAAGTCCTGATATAGATAGAAATATAAACAAGTGTGTGTGTGTGTGTGTGTGTGTGTGTGTGTGTGTGTGTGTGTGTGCGTGCGCCTGAACCTGTAATAAAAACTTCCCAGCACCTGTGCAACAGTGTATGATCACACAAGAGCAATGACTCTCTCGACTTTTAAGGTTTTTGCAACACACATTGAGACACACATTTTAAATAAAATAAAATACAAAAAAAAGCAAGATTCCCCGTTTCATCTTTAATGTTTTAGCTGAAAAAGGCACATGCAGAATGAGCTGTATTCAATTACAGAAGCTGGTAAAAAGACACTACAATCATTGCATGAGTCATGCCTTCCTAAGGTCTACCACAGAGCAGGATTTTTCCTTCCTGTGTGTTCCACATCATTCTTCTGAAGACAGGTGACCTTTGTATGACAGGACCTCAGCGCACCACTTGGATTAAGGCCAGCAGTGTGGCACTGATGCCAGTGGTAAACACTGCATGTGTGATCCCTAAGCTGTTGAGCCTGTCCCTCACCAAGGCAACAAAAATGTAAGACTTGGCCATCTGTCTGGTATCTTGGCCATGATTTTAAACTTAGAACATCTTTAAAGAAAAACTATCTAAGTTGTTGTCAGTCGCATATGCTGAGAATGTCCCAATGCAACGATAAGCCGTCTTGTTTATGGCAATGAATTTTATGCTACAAAAACGTACTTATATGACAGCAAGGACATAATTTGTTCATGAAACTGAGGTTCAAAGAGGTATGTTCTCGTTTTAAAACAAAAACAATCCACAGTTTTCTGACCAAACACAACGTAGTGTATAAAAACAGGATATTGGTGTCAATAGGAGCTGCTTAAACTGGATGTCATTGTAAGAACAGTCTTTTAAACAGTCTTTTAAGCATCAATGCAACAAATCATTCAGTTTTGTGTTTAACACAGTGTAGCATTCTGACTTAAATTTGCTCATACTATGTTTTGATTGCTACTGATTGCACCCAAAACCCTAAAACTCTAAAACTCCCATCAAAAGTTGTCAATCCCTCCCTTGGTGCATTTTCAGATTCCAAAGACTAGAGTTGGAAAAGATCCCATCAAATGTCAGCAATGGAACAGACACATTATTGGAAGGAATATCCGACTTGTCCTAGTTGGATACTGAATTAAGACTTCATATTTTGGATTGTTTTTGAAGTTCAGGTTTACAGCCAGAAAGTTGGATATTGTATTATATAGTTCAGTCATGAATTCCAAATAAACACATATTTTAGATGTATGAACAGATTTATTTCTCAGATTGGCCAGACTGTCAGTGGACAGTCTGTTGGCTGCAGAGTGGTTACTCAGCTTGCTCAGCCTGGCCTTTTTTGGAGATATCTTAGTGTTGAGAGAGAAATGCCACACACATCTATCTGCTCCAGGTTCTGTGCAAACATTTAGAGAAGCATAGGTTGTGTTGGATCGTTACAGTAATAACTCAGGAGAGATCTTGACTCCTCAGCTTTATAAACCATTTACTGAGAGGAGTTTGGAAATTAAGCAATGTATTGGAAGACTTTGGAAAAAAGAATATTTACTGTCAAGTGCTAAAGTGCACAGAAAATGGTGGAAATTGTAAAAAAAAAAAAAAAAAAAAAAAAAAAAAGAAAAAAAAAATTTGAAATAATTTTAAAACCTCCATCTTAATGGCCAGGAAGTAAATATTAGGCAGTGACAGAATCGATATGCAAACTGAAGCATAATGTTGGTGATCTCTATTTTATTGAAAGAAAAACTGATAAATGAACCAGGAATAGTACAATTTGGGACTGAGATAGAGGGCCAATACAGATTGCTTCGGCAATAAACAATCAAAGTGGATTTATTCAGTTTTACTGGTGTGAAATGAACGTCACTTATTGAAACGGGTGAACAGGCAAAACACTTTGACCAAAAACAACACTCTGTGAATGTGCTTTAGATAAAATAGGTCTCAATTAGGTATCAATAGTTGTGTCAATTTAGATGTTAGGACCAGTTAGGAACACAAGAAACTGCACAGAAGCAAGTATACATAAAACAGTTTTATACCATAAGAAAAACACTTCAATCTGGTAAAACTACATTAGTACAGACTTCAAGGAACTGCGGAAGTGGAGGTGCCAGTTTCGAAAGAACCACTTCACTCCTCCAAATTTCTTTCTAATTAAGATAAGAAGGGGCTGGAGTAAGTCCACTTCAAAGAGGCCCCAAGGAACACAACAGAGTTAATCTTTAACTCGGCCTTAAAGCGCTGAACTACATCAAAATCCCTTCTTTTCACTCCTTTTTGCTGAACTGCATTTTGTTGACTTGTGCTTGACAGACGTTAAAAATTGTTATTCAATATATAAATTTCTACAGAGAACACTTTATTAGTTCAATCAACTGATTTGTCTGACTGGTTTATTCAAGGTTTTTCAGCAAATTTCAAAACGTTATTTTTCACCACTTGTACCTTAACCTTTTTTTTTTTTTTCAAATAAATGAACAGTCTATTTAGCTGTCCAACTTCTCTCTGCTCACATGGTGGTGGTTGTGTGATGAGAGACAGAAGGCTTTTCAGAGAGGTTAAAGAATGTGAGAGGCCTGACTCTGCCAACGTAGAGCCCCCCGTCTCCTCCCTACATACATGTTGCAGTCAGGCCTTATTTGGGTACCATCAAGCATTGTATAACGGCAATGCCCCATGAACCCCCATCTGTTAATTCAGCAGGGCAGACAGACAGGCAGCCATTTGCCTACAGAGATAGCATCGCAGCGCTCACACTCTATAAACGGGTACCAACCTGTAAATGCTGATTAAATGACGACACACCTAAAAATACGCATGTATCATTCATTCCCCATTAATTTTCAAACATACTCTGTCTGATCCTTCTAAATAGAAAGCAACTTAAAGCTGCACAAACACTAGCTTGCACAAAAACTACTATCCAGTATGCCGTAGTAATGTTATTTATTAATGAGCAATAAAAAGAGACTAAATTGGCAGTAAAAGCAGCAAGATGATTTTACTTTAGAAGGCCTTTAATTATTAATAAACACATAAAATCTGAGCCTTAGTAAAGCATACGCTTTATATTACTAATAGCTCCAAGTGAGTCTTTACGTCAGCTATTTCTTTGTTATCATTAAACTGAACTTGAGGAAACAACTTTATTATTAAACAACTTATTTTAAATAGATGCACTGAAACATTTAAGTAACTCAACGTACACTAGACAAATTACAAGCAAGGATTCGTCTTTTATGAATACAAACAGCAAAAAGGCTTACAGGAATTCACTCACAAAAATCCAACTATTCAATTTAAAACAATGCTTATTTCCTATATATTGTATCTGTATATTATGAGTTGGTATCAATTCTCCAACTTGTCATACATTCATGTAGTATTTAAAACAAAAAGGTATGAAATTAATATGTAATGACTGAGGGACAGGTGGTATTGGATAACTAAATCCTTATATAGCTGGAAAAAAACTCACCTTAGCTGTCACTCTTTGTTGTTAAAAATACTTCAAAAAGTATAACCAATGCAAGGGTAAAAGTTTTGAAAAGGTAACTTTTTAAACTCTCGGGTTATATAAGTCACTATATAACCTGCTGTATAGAATTGCAAGTTAAAGTATGCTAAAAGGAAAAACTTTACTTATTACATGGGAGGATTTCATATGATTTGAAAATCTGCTTTCGCTGTACTTTGTCTTCTGTTAATATATTTGCCATGGAGACTCTAATCTGTTTAACTGTGCAGCATGTCAAATGTTGGTAGATATTTCAAATCTTTGTTTTTTTTTTTTGTTTTTTTTTGTTTATTTATTTATTTTTTCAATTTTACTTTTGTTGGAAGAACAATATTGCTTTGGAAATACATAGATTTAAAGAACATTTTAATAGGGAAAGAATCTCTGCATGGCTTTGATTTATGAAATGAATGCATTCCTGTCATAGAAAACATGTTTCTTCATCTTCATCTGAACATTTAGGTATAGCATGTCTATTTCATGACCTCTCCCTCAGTGTACCAGACTATACCAGCATATTCTATGCCTCTCCAATTAAGGGAAAGTGGATATAATAATCCTGTTGAAGGGGAAAACACATGGCCAAGCAGAGAGAGAAAGCATGATATGGTCTAATCACCCTAAGCCTTGTCTCTGGAGTCACAAGTGGAGAGTTGGCTACGGCTCGAAAGATTTAGCACAGTTATTATTTCACAAGCCCTAGACCTTTTTGTACCCTCTCAGGGAACTTCTCTGCAGTAAATCTGACCTCTCCACAGAACCCATTCTGCTACCATGGCCGTTCTGGGACTGTGGTCACTCTCAGGCAACATTTGTGGAGCCCAAGAGGAAGGCCAGAGGTGCTTCTGAACAAAAGTGCTGGGTCAAAGATCCCATCAAAGCTTAAGGCAAGAAGAGGTTTGCTCTCAGCAGGAAAATCCTGTGAGATTACCATCTCAAAAAACAAATACACAAGTGATTAAACTATTGGCGATCATTCTAAATGTGGGATGTGATGTCTAGTTATGCTTTTGTTGATGAAGAGAATATAACTAATAAATTGTTGAAAGTGATAAACTCATTTGTGCTGGCAATGCTCCGACTCTGGCGTAAAAATAGCAGGTATGGACCGTAATCTACCCATATCTGAAAAGGACAATGTGGGTCAGGAAACAGAAGAACAAAATAAAACTAAGACCCCTGCCATACCACTGCTTATCTGACTTTCATATAAATTGCCTAGAAAGACCTGATACCACCTTACTATGAATCTGACAATATCATACATAATTTGATACTCAGCTAAAACTGAGTGCCATGAGGCCATGAGCTGAAAAACACTACACTTGTGCACCACTCCTAGAGAACTGATGCAAACATCCTTGAAATGTTGTGAAAAGGACTCGATAATGACATCACTGAATCTCTTGCTGTGCCATGTTGTCTTCACTGATTGAGATTCACTCACCTCAGCATGCTGGATGCTTGAAGCTGAAGTAAAACTGACAACTTGCTATGCTTTCTGATTAAATCACCCACTTATTATCAGACCATCAGCTGACACTTGGAATATGTACTTTGTAGTTTCAGATGGTCAGTTTATTCTTAAATGAGATGGTGTTCTGCTGAAAGTAACACCATCCTGACACAACAATGAATTTCATACCTTTGATCCAGTTACACATGCACCATTCCAAACATATGAAGATCAAAAGTGACACATATACTTTTAAAACATTGACTAAATGACAGGTCTTGAGGTTTCAAAAAGCCCTATCCATTTTTCTAACATGTAGAGACATGTGCAGTAATATGCCTCCATAAAAAGAAAGATAAAAATTAACATGATTTCACAAGAATTTTAACAAATAACTCAATCTAAGCTAGAAATGATTGACAAAAAAAAAAGAAATTAAAAACAAACAAACAAAACAAACAAAAGCATTGCCATTCATACATTTTGTTTTCTAACTGTGACTCGAGGTTGCTGTGGAAACCACACTGTGACTGTCCCTTTTGGTCACAAAGTAGGAGCCTCTCGAATGTCTACTGAGGCAAAGAGGAGTCCAGAAAGCTCTTCTTTTTTTTTTTTTTTAATGAAACCCCTTTTTATTTGTGGTCTGAGAGAAAAACACAGCAGAGGAAGCACTGTTCAATTTGATTACACGTAAAGGTCACTCGCGTCCTGGGAACCTGATTTAAGGTTCAGTGTCCTCACACAGCGCTATGACGTCAGCTGTGTATAGCAAAGCAACACTTCTGTAACAGTCATGAAAACACTAATTACATTTGGTTTGACGGATGCAAAGGAATATTTCTTTTTGAAAATATAACTCAAAGCGTGCTTACTGACTTTTCAAAGGGTGATAATTATTTAATAAGATTATACAAGTCTACATACACACCTGATGGATTTTTAAGAACAAATTATTTATTGTAGGCTGGATTTATGTTTACCTAGGCAACCTTTGAATGATAATTTAGCAAACAGTTGTCAGACAATTCAGGGTTCTGCTTGGTTTGCTGTTTTCCCGCAAAGTACAGAAGATGCCCTGTCACGTACTAAAGATCAGGACCTCTTCCTGATCAAGCCTCCACAAGCAGGAAGATCCGATCATTTGGCAACGTCATAATTACTATAAACTCTGGAAAGAATTTGAATTTATAATTAAAGGCACATCTTGTATCATTTTAGTGACAAGTGCACTTAAAAACCTGTAGATAAACAGGTTAGAAAAGAGAGGCTGTAAATAAAGGGTCTTTAAAAAATTAAATAGCTATAAAAAAAAACAAAAAACAAACGTTAAAGGCCTCGTTATCTTTGAATTGGTAGAAAAAGTCTGAAAAAAGTACTCCTTGATTGTCCTTGACTAACATTCCTGTCAATCAAAGAGGATACAGCCTCGAGTGTCTTAATTAACAGTGAACCGCAAGGTTTAAAAAGCAAAAGCCTCAAGTCTCAATATAAAAGGGAGTACCAACAAAAGGCTGAATTAGCAGCTACAGGGCTTTTTTCAGCACTCACATAAAGGTCATTGTGGATTTAGTTTCTCACTTCTTACCAGTCAATTATTTATGGGATGAACACACAGGTTGCTCAAGCAGCTGTGGCAAACCATTCGCACACCACTAAAAAACACAGGAGAGAAAAAGACAAATCGCTCCCAGCCTTTGAGCAAAAAAAAAAAAAACACAGTAATTTTAAATGGTTCAAATGAATTCCCATTTCAATCCCCTTAAGGTTTGGCTTAAAACAGAAATAACTGATTTATTTACAAGAAAACATCTGTGTTTAATGATTTTTTTTTTCTATAGATTTAAGCTAATATGTTTTTTTCTTCAAAAAATGTTTAACACAATACACATTCTTACTTACATTGATTTGTTTTATTTGTAAAATTTGACTATTTATCAAATAGCAATATGGTATAGAATTTCACTGCAGCTGGCAAAGCAACAGCCAGGATTAGTACGTTAGTAGCAGAATATTTTACATGTTTTCTTCATAAAAACACAGTTAAGCACTAGATATGTGTCGGTATGAGATTCCGAGGGTATGATAAAACCAAAAATACAGCAGTTTCATTGTATCATGGTATTAACAATCAAATTGCTTTTAAAAAAACAACTTAGCAACTGTATTTTCAAAAGAGGAATCACCTTTATAAGTGTGATGTTTGCTGATTGTTTCGTTTCCATGCTGAAAATGTTTATGATTATAGCAAATACAAATGTTTTCAAATGGCCAAATGTGCCTTTTATACACAGAAGAGAAACATAATAGACTTCATTTAGCCAGCTGACTGGTAGTGTGCAGCAATGGGTGGAGAAGGGGTAGTACTGTGTTTCTCTGTGATTCATAAGGCTGGCAGAAACACAGGTCCATAAGGCACTTTATTTAAGATTCGTTTATTAGTATTAGCGTAAAAACAGCATTTTGAACAGTAAAAATTATGTTGCATATTTTTTTTTTTTTTTTTTTTTTCAGTTTTAAAAGGATTGCATTTTGAAAGCTATATCTATTTTATGATACTGGTAACAGTTTATCACCTACCACTCAGTGAAACAGAGGTCTGTTCTGTGTGTATATATCCGCACAGAAGCGCTGTCCAAGCTGCTAAACACATTTTTTATTTTTATTTTTTATTTTTCCAGTCTCTTTGTCCATCTGTTACTCTTGCTGCTTAATGTATGGTTCTTCCGTAACTTTAAATATTTCAAAATGCAATGAATGATTTTCCCTTGCAATAAAACCTTAAGTTATGGGAAGTTGTGTCTTTTTTGTGTGGGAGCCTGCTGCAGGCAGCGATTAAGTCAAGGTTACAGATACAACAGAGACATGCAGATGAATTAAAGGGCAGCCTAATACATTCTGTTACTTCTAGTTCTAACTTTCCCTGTTTGTATTGGGACTGTGAAGACAGTTTTACCCTGGGTGGGCTGAACTTTGCCGCACTGAAGAATGTTTTATTAAGAGAAACACATAAGTCAACACTCCTCTGACACATACGGCTGCCAGCACTTCAACTTTTCTTATAAGAAAAGATTTTATTTTTTTAAATTGTGCTGTGTGTGGATACACTTGTTTGAGAAAAAGAGTTGGAAAAATGTATCTTTAAAAAACATCTTAGTATATGTGTGTAGTTGGCCTTAGCTATTTTATGAACCGACATTTCATATATTATTCAAAATGTTTGTGAGAATGAGATCAGGAAGACAAAAAAATTGCTGAACTTAATGTTTTCAAGGTGTGACGGTTCACCAAGGAGGAAAAGAAAGACGATAAGAAGCAACATGGCTATGTGTGGAAATGCGGGGAAGAAAAACAAAGAAACATGAGAATACAGGAAGAGAGGACCTGACAAAAGAGGACGAGCTATTTCTTGACCCCTCAATGCACAGTGTTTGCTCTCTTGTCAGACCGAATAATGCTGGACTGTTTGCTGAAAGCAACAGTGTGAGGCCGTAGAATATAAAAAACCCCATCCCGGTCCCACAGAGTCATGAGCACCATACTAATAAAGCTGGGAATTTGGTGAGCCTGTTCTCAAGGTTGGCCTTCACTGGAGTCATTTGAACGAACATGTTTCAGCTGCGTTTCACAGTCGTTACTTGCAAATCCCCCAACATGCGGAAGGGCTTTTGCCTGAAAAGGAAAATGCTCCTTGCGAAAATAAAATGGTAATTCTTAAATAGGTGTTGGATGACTCTTTGTCCTTTGTTTACAGCTGGCGAAAAGGAGACATCCAGCTGAACAGCAAAAACCTGCACGTTAAAGATAAGAATGCTGTTCTGCATTCATGAAAAGAGGAATGAAATTTTCTAAGCATTTACTGTTGTTACTGTCTCTTGCTTGTAATCTTAGACGGATGATTAGTCTGTGCAGCAGAACAAAAACCTTTGGATGTAAATTTCCACTGGCATGTTAAAAGCACATCTAGGGATGCTTGGAACATTTTATGCCATAGATTGTTTTTTTGTTTTTTTTGTTTGTTTGTTTTATTTCAGCCTGTGCATATAAATTATTGTTAGTGTGGCACTGAGATGCTGAACAAACAATTTTGTTTTTCACATGGATAAACAGTTACATTATTGTTTCATGGGCTAATCTGAACATCACAACCTAATTTAATATGCAATAAAACCTTGTTCACAACAAGACTGCTAAAAAATGCAAAACCTCTTAACAAACACAGCAGTTCACATGCCAGTATGGTAATGTCATTTATTTCCCAATCTATTATGGAATGCCTTAATCGAAATGAGTCTTTAAGGTACAATGGATGCCCTTTAAAATATCTTTCATTTGTAGTGCATAATATCATCATAAACTGGGGTTGAAACCTTTGAAAGCAAATACAAAACATTAATGAGCCTCGAGTGGCTTTTTATTTGGTTTTTAAAGCAAATATTTATTTTAAAAGCACACTTTTCTGGACAAAAAACAAAACAAAACAAAACACCTTTTTAGTCAAAACCAGGAAAGCACTATAAAATAAAACATGTATGAGGGATGGGAATCTGAGTAGGTCAGTTCCTTGGAAATGTTAATCTTTCTACCTAATGATTACGCTTGACGGTTCCAATAACGTGAGACGTATTTGCGTGATGCCATATTGTACACGCTCTGGTCGAAGACATGTCCAAGATAGCGTCACAGAAGAAGAAGTCCAAAATGGCTACATTTCACAAAAACACAAAAAAAAACATACGATACCAGGGCCAATTGCAATACTTTAAAAGGAGGAAACATCTTCAACATGCTCAAGTATTTGACCACACAGCATGAAATTAATTTGCACATATGTACGTTGATTAGTAACAGCTGTGACTCTCAAATCAAAGCTTCACGCACACAGCATCTTCTGCCTTAAATATCTAAAGTAACATTAAACGTCTCCAGATCCTGTTAATTACATTAATGTTAGCGACTTCCGTCAACTCATATAAACCTTCAGTTGATGAGGACTGTCAGAGGGAGGCTGGTTCAGAGGCTAGCTCTCACACACTCGTTGGCTAAACCTTTCATCGAGGCAGGGTAAAATGACACGGTCAAAAATAAATAATACAAAACATCTGACAGGGTGTGTTTTTTACAACTGGAGACACCTTAAGTCTGGAAAGATTTCAAATTCTTTCTGAAACAACAGACGTGCCAATTGTAAAAACTGTTCATGCAGCCAAACCCATTTGTATTTTTATTTTATCAATAAGGAATTAAAATGATAAGTGAGATCTATAATGGAATAAGTATTGCAAAAAAAAAAAATTGTTCAACTCCCATCCCTGCATGTTTTATTTTTTATTTTTTTGACATTACATCTGGAAAAACAAAATATTGGCAGAAGTAAGAATATAGATTACCTTTTAAAGAAAAAAAAACAGTTTTAACAGTAGTCCACTGAATACCTGGTTGAGCTAAGCAGAGGCAAACAGGACAGAATTCTCCTCAACCATCAAAAATATGCCTGGTTCAGAAACATGTGTTGCCCCAGGATTATGAAACAACTGGATGTAAGAGAGGCAACAAGACAAAGCTGATGGAAGAGGACATAACACGGTTTATGTCTCCCCTAGGACAGATAGCTCAGACCACCAGGCGACAACAGTTGTTTGTGACCATAAAATTTATCAGGAAAGAAAATCCTCTATTTTACCCAGGTGTAGCTGTAGCAGTGTTGTCTTTGACTGCAGATTCTGTCAGAAAATTTAAGCTTTTCCTTCAGCTAGAACATTCATAGTATTGGGTTAAAGTGACTTTTTAGGGCTTTTTTTTTATCGATGTAAAAAAATATATACACATTGACATACTTATTCAGTCAGAGAGCCTCAAAATGTTTAGTGAATCATGAGAATAACCCTGGAAATGCATGTTCTCCTTTGAGTGCATTACCCGTATGCCACTATTTGCTTGAATCTGGAATGTAATTACTGTATCTTTTTGTGTGTGAATTAAGCAAGCAGGTGTTGAATGTCTGCTCCTGAGAGGGTCTTGGGAGCAGCAGAAGCTGCTAACAGATTTGAGAAATTAGTTGAAAAGTGGAAATGGCCGGATAATGTGGGGGATGAAGTGGAAATAGTGGAATCAAAGATGAAATAGGACGCTGCAGAATATCAATAGAGTAATAATAATGAAATGAGAGATAGAGGGAGAGGAGGAGATTGCCCTTTTGTTTCTTTAAACACAAGCCGCAATGGAGTTCATCAATTATGGGGTGGTCTCATTGCAATATTCAGCCTGTATCTGTACATGCTGAAATACATCTATTTGCACCTTGCAGAATCTAGAAGATTATTTTTACGACTCAACACCCAGATCACTGATACATCTGAGGAATAGTTGTTTATTATTTGTGGGTCTAATTTCTTCCTGGGAGCTATATTCTAGAGCTAGACTAGAATATAAAATACCACATGACAACAACTTAATTACTGCGGTGGAGTTAAACCATCACAAGTAAAACCATGGACTGGTTATGCTGAAAAAAGTACGACTTGCACAATACCTGTATGATTACCTTATATAAAGTATTCTTATCATGGATTTGTTTGGAAAAACCAACAAGCTGACAGCCACAGGAATAAACTTAGCAGAGATGGTCAGAACTGGAGCACAAACTTTAACGTCCAAGTTGAATGCTGCCAAATGTCAGTGTTTTTAGTGTTTAGAATTCTTGTTATAAGCAATCATTCACTACTTGGGTTCCCCACATTGTTTTAAAATCCTTTGTAAGGAGCCGGTTTGTTTGGTCTCCAATCTACTTCATTCAGACAACAACTCTTCTGATTTCCTCCTGGTCACTTTACAGATCGCAGCATAAATCTCCACTTTATGGATTCGAAATTAAGCTGAGTTCACGCTTTGATACAACTACTTTTCTCCTGAATGATCATTGTGTTGTGCATTGATGTTTGGTATTCCAAGTTTTGGCTGTGTTCCTGGCTGCCTGGTGTTTGCTTCTTTTCCTTCATACCTTTTTGCCTTTTTAGGACATGGAAATCAATACAACAATTATGGGATCTAAGTCAAAACATTAAATGTTATATGCCCTTTAAATTAAAAAAAATTAAATGACTGCTTTTAGCATACGGATTTTTTTCACAAAGTCTGACGGGCACAAAAATCCTCAACTTTTTTTTAAAAAAATTGACCAGTAATAACCTTCAAAGCATTTTAGTGGTAACTATTATGCATAAGCCAATTATTTGGGGATTTAAAGAATGATTGGAGCACAGTATGAGACTGCCCAGTTGTCTAGACCTGCACCCTCTGCTTCTTTTTCTTTTTTCCATCTTCCTATTTGCTTGCTAATATGTAACTCTTCACTCCCAGCTCAACTGCTGGAAAACTAAGATAAGCCCCTGCTTGGTCTAGTTAATTTCTTTCAGTAAGACCTTCCTGTTTTCTTGATGGGGGAAGGGTTCATTCAAACTCTACACAGTTTCCATGTTTTAAGATTTGGGTTTAGCTTTTCTTAAAGTTTCTCTATTACCCATCCGTGACAAAAACAGAAAGATTAGTGATGGCAGATCGAAGCATTCAACAATGCAAAACTTCAACTGTGTACTGAGTACAATAAATGTTGTGCTGGATGTTTTGGAAGTATTTTTATGATTATATATGGTGCAGTGAAAAGGTATTCGGTATTTTCCCCTAATCAGATTTCTTGTGTTTTTGTCCCATAAAACTGCTTAATACATGAAACATATTTTAAAATACGACAAAGCAATGTTTTCATTTGCATATAGAAAAAAAGCTTCCAAAACCAATAAGCGCTGGGTAAAAAAAAAAAAAAAAAAAAAAAAAATTTATCAAACACGGGTTTTTATTTAATTTTATTTGTTTTT
>NW_015113830.1:214203-214723 GCF_001443285.1 Poecilia latipinna
AAAACTCCAAAAAAAAAAAAGCCTGGGAAAAAAAAAAAAAAAAAAAAAAAAAGCAATTGATCAAACACGGTTTTTGATTCAATTTCATTAGTTTTACTATTCTAACAACAGTAATTACATACTTGTAACAAACCCTACTGACAGTGCTGTGAAAAATATTTTTATCCCATTTTAGAATATTTTCCTTTTTCAATTTTTTTTGTCACATTTTAGATCACTTAACAATTTTACTATCTAAAGCCAGATATGAGGCTGCTTTGACTCTCCATGGTCCAAGTGATTTTCTGTAAAAAATGGAACTATGCATTCTGCTTTCACATGAAATCCTGAAATAGAATGTCCAGCCATTAGTTTTTGACCTTAAGCTAAAAATAACTTTGTTTTATACAGTAGGTGAGTGATCTGAAGCACATGGTATGTCTATATAAAAAAAAAAAAAAAAAAAAAAAAAAAAAACAAAAAAAAACAAACACCCAAAAAAATTTAGGGACCTAGTTTAAACCTGGAATTAAATTTTTTT
>NW_015113830.1:218314-241033 GCF_001443285.1 Poecilia latipinna
TGTTTTAAAAGTAGAGAGTGGTCACGAGACACCGGGTGATTCTTTTAAAAAAAAAAAAAAAAAAAAAAAAAAAAAACACACACAGACACACCCGCACAAAGATTTAGGGACCTAGTCTAAATCTGGACTTAAATTCTATTGTTGCATGATCCTAAGCAACATTTCATGTTGGAAACTAATTTTCTGTGGCTGATTTAAAACAATTCTGCAACAATATCCCAGAATTCCTGATGTAAAACCTACCAGTAATGACAAACATTTGATGTCAGCTGTTGCTGCCAAGGTTGGCGCAATCGGTTGTTAAGCTTACGGGGTATTTACTTTTTCTCATAGGTTGGTGTGAATAGCTTTTTGACTTTACAAAATCACCATTCAAAAACAGATTTTTTGTCTTAACTCCAGTTATATTTGTCTGATGTTCAATTTGTATGATGAACAAAGCAAAATCTGAATAAATCTGAATACAGCACTGCATACAGTCATCTAAACAGAAAAAAAAGCATATCAGGCTTCAACTTTATTCTAACAAAGACAAGTCTTGCTTGTACTTGAAAAACTGGACATTCGAGAATTCTCCTTTTGTAAACTGCAACTGAACACCATATTTGTTATGCCTTGTTAAAGGCTGACATTACAAAGATAATCTTTGGCCACTAAACAGCAAAACTAGAAGAGATCACTGAATTCATTCCTCACCCTTTGAGGCAGGCACGCATTCTCAGAAATGTGGAGATCTAAGGTTCTACTTCACATGCATCTTACTTTACAGCTAATCATGTCAATGGTGAGCTCTATTCAAATGCAGATGAAGCCACTACTACTCCACTACATTTCACTACTTGTCAACATAGGTGGTGTTTGGGGAGTGAACTGCACATCAGCACATTCATGTCATCACTTCAGGCGACAGGAAGCAACTCGACGCCTTGCTCTCACCAACAGCAGCACCAACAAAGCACTTCTATCTTTCAACTCCTCGGTTTCTTCCCCCTTCCTATTTCTCGACAAGCTGATACCTTACATCCTGTCTATCAGGCTACACTTATGGAAAGTATGTGGTGGAGAGCAGAAGCTTGAACCACAATGAAAACCTTCTAAAGGTTTCATCAGCATTTTTTATGAGATTGGCTTTTCAAAGATACTCTAGAACATACCCCCCGAGTTAGAAAATGAACAATACTTAGAAGGTTTCCATCAGGTTGCTCAATATTCATAATTCACCCTAGTGTTATACTTATTTGGCATACTGATTGAAAAAAATAAATAAATAAAAATTACAATTCTGTTTTTCACATTGCTGTAAACAAGAGAGAAAATGACAAGAAATCAGCGACAAAACAGTTTTTCATCAACCGCAGTTGTAGCCAAGAAATCTGATGAACGATTTTAGATCTCTGATTAAAGAATCAGGCAGCTGGTCTCACAATGGGCCCGGGATGGATCCTTTCATTGTGCCACTGTGAATCTGCATAATAAGTCCACATAAAAGAGGTGTATCATGCACTGGGTTCAAATAGCTAAACCAGGCCTCATCTGAAGAGAGCCGGGACATTACGGACCAGCTGTCGGGGGTTTAATATGCAGTGATGCTGAGAAGAGAAGCTCCAGAAGCTCCACTGCTGGGATTTAGGGGCCAAAAAACACATTATCCAGAGTGATTTAGCAAAACCAACAAAAGCCTTGCAAATGTGAAAAAAAGGAGATATCACTGCAGCAGCTTTAGTATTAATGACACCCACTCTGTCAAAACTATCTTATAAAGTTGTTTTTAATATGTTAAAAACTGCTCCTTCTGTGTGAGGCTGACATTTTAATTTAGTTTCTATTAAAATGTACACAACACTTAATTGTGATGAGTTTCTTTTTGTTACAGATGCTGATGCCATTTGTATTTTCTTACGTCAGCCTTTGCAGTTTTGAGAACTGGGACAATCCATAAAGAAGCTGTCAAAATCCAAAGCTAGCCTAAGCTAAGGAGCATTTGACTCCTGAGACAACCTCCGTTTTGCTAAACTGATATCCTAAGGCAGTCATGACAACACATATTATCTTTTCACAGGACAAGTCTGAGCCTGGGATTTTGATACTTTCGGGAATTTGTCTTTGCTGTGTTAACCTTGGCTCTACACTTGCTGATGGTGCATTAAGTCAAAGAGAAACTTTTAATCATCCAGGGTTACCTTTTAATTTTCTCAAAACACAAATTCTTTGAGACACTGAATCAATAATAAAGTTATCAACAATGAAAAGTCTTATTATATCCACACACTCGTCAAAAAATTAGACATGCGTCAGTTAGATGGAAATAGTCTTAGTTTCACAGCAAACTCAAATTAGCCTGTTGGGAAATATGTCAAGTTCCAGAAAAAACACAGACAGTCATGGGGTGGAAACTATAGGACCACCACCAAACATTTATTTCTGAAGCTACTACTGGAAAACTCCAAGTGGCATGTTGATAGTGGCCATTATTACAAATGTTTGCCTAAGTCTATGTTCTTACATCAAAAAGCAAAAAGGAAATCAGTTTATTCCATTGTTTTAGCAGCAATAGGAGTAATTGCTGTTTTTCTGTTTCAACTACAATTAATTCGATCATTTAATTTATTTATTCATTTTTTCTCTGCATATTTTGAAGCCATAAAACACAGGTGTATGCCGATCCATGTCAAAGTCAGGCAAAGTTTCAACATTTTTGATCAAACTGTTTGTTACTCCAGATCAGAGCTATTCAATCATTGCTGCAATAATCTTTCAGTTTGTGGTTAGCTGCGGTAAGTCTTGTCACATATTCTACAACATAAAAACCAGATGTTAGGGAATAAACTTTAAATACACTGCAGTATGCTGTACTATAGCTATAGCGGAGGCTGGTCTGGAAAATTAGAAAGACAGCAAGGGAGCAAAAAAATGACCCAAATTACTAACCAAATTAAAAAGATTAGCCTAAATCCTCACTCTAATTCATGTGTGTGTGTGTTTGTGTGTGTGTTTTTATCCCCAACATGAAGCAGCTGTTTCCCAGGAAAAGCTCAGCAATCAAATGTCAGGTTTCTAATCACAAAATGTGAAAAACAAACAAGAAACAAGCACAGGCAGAAGCTGAAGAATAACTTTATGCCCCCCATATCTCCTTAAAAGACGACAACATGACCAGCTATGTAATTTCCTGAGTTTTACAGCATGCCTTATGCATATGATTCATACCATACAGGTTCCAAGGACAGAGAAATGTAACACTCCACAAGAAAAGTATAGCCCCAACAGTTTCATTAATAACAGGACAGAAGTACAGAAAAAAAAAAAAAAACCTGCAGAGTCATCACCTAAGCTGTGATGGGAATAATATAGTATACTAACCTCGCAACTGCATGTGAGTGCATGTTCCATCTTACTTTTGTTGTACTCTAGCACGCTATTGGGAGTAAGATAATCCCTCCAAACCTAGAGTTAAACAGGATGAGGGACAAGAGAGATGGAGTGTGTGCTCTGTGTCACAGGCGATTACACGCTGGTAACATGGAAGATGTTAACAACCGACATATGAGATATGACTGGAGGCCTGAAAAGGCTCAGAGGATTTATCAGCTGAAAGCACTCAGTGACTTCAGCTTACCTTATTCCATGGAGCAGAAATAACAAACAAAACATAATGGTTTAAGCTTGCAGAAGTGCATTGAAGACAAGAACACTTCATTGTATAAAAAAAAAAAAAAAAAAAATCTGTTTTTTGTAATTATTCGCAATAACTTCCCAACAAATCTGAATTGTTGAATTGTTGACTTGACTCTCTACTGAATTCTTTAGTCAAATTCCTTTCAGACTTCTTTTAAAAGCTGAGCTCTTAACGACCTATTTCAGTCTCCAGGTTCCCCAGGAAAAGGGAAAAACAACATAGACGAAAGTCTGGAATGAAAAACAAAGACCACAGCAGTTGTGTCTGTCATTAGGAACATCTGTAATGTTGACTGACTGGCTGGAAGCAGACAGGGATCCAACTCGACAAACAACGACCTGGGAATGCCAGGGCTTGTGTGTGTTCAGGTAAGCTCACCTGAATGCACCTGAATCCCCGGGAGACAAGGGGAGTGCTGGAGTCCACCAAAACACATCAATTAACTGATTTAAAACGACAAGAACAGCCCCATTCCATGTGAACGTATACGTATAAACACAAATATCCATATACCAATTTGGTTTCAAACCAAACACTTTTCAAGTAATTATGGAGATTTTTTGCTTTAAAGCTGTGTTTGCGTCTCTGCTTTGCAGGTGTTAAGTTACTTCAAAGCAGTAGTATAAGCCTCGTCTTCCCTTCTTTGGAAAAAAAGGGCTATATAGGCATATGAGTTAGCAATAAGTAAAAAGAATCTGTCAGTAGTCTGGATAAATATGCTATTTATTGCTATAGATTCTGGACTTCAACAAAATAAAAAAACCTATTTTACATCCTGATAATGTGGAAAAATATTAATGTTTAATAACACTTTGTAGCTTATTGGAGGTGAAAGAGACATCTTAAGATTTATGCGGCTAAGTCAAATTGATAAAACATTGAAATGAAATTCCAAATTGGGCCCTTAACACAACATATAAGTCTAAAAAAAAAAAAAATAGTGCATAAAGCTGGAGATTAATTGCTGCAGAGAGGAAGCCCGGCCCCTGGCAGTTCAATTACAAAACAAAGTCACAGTAAGTCAATAGCAAGTAAGCCTAATAGAGAAAATTTAATATCACTTTCAACAAAGTGAAGTAACATTGTGGGCTGTAGTCCAATTAATCTAAGTACATAAAAGAAGTATAATAAATGGCTTGTCACTATCTATTTACTCAGTGCTTCATTTGTAGATTGATAACAATTGTTTTGCTTCTATCACACTGATGTAAACACATCCAAAAAGGAGAATACATATGCATTTGCCATAATATTTACATGCACAGTCCCAGAAGG
Organism: Poecilia latipinna; assembly: GCF_001443285.1. Lineage (NCBI taxonomy): Eukaryota > Metazoa > Chordata > Actinopteri > Cyprinodontiformes > Poeciliidae > Poecilia > Poecilia latipinna. Next base: position 223,266 of record NW_015113830.1, read on the forward strand.
CAACCTTTCATTCCAGAGTTTTATGTATCTGGACATAAGAAAATGGATATGTAATGTATTTGTGTGGGAGGACGGCTATCAGAAGTAACATAAAAGAGGTACACAATAGATCCTTACTGGTCAATTATATATATATATATATATATATATATATATATATATATATATATATATATATATATATATATATATATATATATATATATATATAAAATCAGCTCAATTCTGGCATATTAATTAAATCGTCTGCTCAGTTTCAAATCTCGCTTGTCACAGTGGCATCCTCCTCGGACTCAATATAAACATATGTTGAAGACACATTGATTCACCATCCTGTGTTCTAGACGTATGTGATGAGTCTGGAAATTTTTCAAGCTTCAAAATAGACCTGGCTAAATCCATATTGACGCCGGCCAATACAGATAAAAGTGACATTTTCCTGATGGAAATCCATATTTGGAATAATAAAACAACCCCTATAAAATGAAAACATCAATGAAATGCTGGCTTATTTAAATCCTTGAATACACACAAAACATAAAACTGCATAAAGCATGTTTTGGATAGGGTTAGTTTCATCAATTCAGTTTAAACATGTTCTTCTTTCAGACAGATCTAGACAGAGATCTAAATGAATAATATTTATATTGATGCTGTGGTCTACTTCTAAGTTAATTTCTGCATGTTTCAGAAAAGCGATAAAATTGCACATTTTAAATGTAGTCCAATGGCCCCAAAATGAGGCTGATTACTCATACTCAAATGTCATACTTCATATTGACGCTTTGCCTGTAACTACTTCTATTTCCCATTTCCTCAAATCAATGGCATAAGCTGTTCTCATTAAATATGACTGAAAAGTGAGAATAGGTATGATTTATTTGAGTTGCACAACCTTAAGAGCAGACAATGACTGGAATATCTAAAATTACTTTAGTCAGTTGTCAAAATGTACAACAAATGGTTGGTAGAAAGCTATTTCATGCATATAGAGCAGCGGAGAAATAAACAGCTACCACCAAAGTTGAGGTCTCAACATAAATGACTGATAAAGACACACAGAAAACAATCACTTCAACATATTGCTGCCAAAGGTGGTTCAATTAAAATATGCAATTTATTCTTACTTAAAAACTTTTTCTACTTTTTCTAATTGGTGTGATCTTTGTTGAATAAATCCTGACAGCGTAGATCTATAGGTTTCATTTTTACAGAAGCCAGTACTCTAAATCATTTTTCATGATATCCAGATACCAAAAAGACTAGACATCAGCAGGGGTGTACATGCTTTTTATGATGACAGTATTTACATGACAATGGCATGTGCAAAGGAGGTAGCGCACAGACTGAGATACTGGCAATCAGCAGCAAAAACACTTTCTCTACATGCCCTTCAAGTAGTAAACACACGGATAGTTCACATCTGTTGGCACAAACTCCTGAAATTACCACAAGCAGCTGCACCATCAAAAGCAACTATTTACTGAGAGGGGGGGAAAAAACATTTCTAAGTTTTAGTGGCTAAATGAGGTTGAAGTGAGAAGGAGAATGTTTTCCGTTGTTTAACATGACATGGTGCAGCTGTGTGCTGGAGAACACCATTCAGCTCCTCCACAACACGGCTGTTCAAAGAGCTGCAAGCGCCGTCTGGGGAATCAGGGCTGCCACGAGCGCAGCTCAAATCTCATTGAAAAAATGTTCACTGACTGCCTCACCAGCTGCACTGCAGTACGTGACAAGTCCTTGCGGATGGGCCGACCAACTACTTAGAAATGTTTAAAGCGCAATTCAAATGTCACAGAATGACAATCATGGTCAGCGTCGACAAAGCTGTAATTGATGTGGAAGAGAACATGCTGTTTAGAATCACCTTTTTTTTTAAAAATGTAAAAGCAACGTAAACATTATTGTGAGACCCGAGAAAGTGAATCTAATTATCAGCTCTGGAAAACAAACTACTGGTGTGGGATTTGGGTGTGTTCATTAAGAGAGTGACAGCGAGGGAGAAAACCAGCAGAGATCCCTGACAAATAACTCAGGTGTGGTAATAACAGGAGGACTGATGGAGCCTCACCAACAAAGAAGTTTCTCCTTTGCTCAAAACGAGCAAGCCGCTCAGGTGAAAATCTATAATTCAGAACCAGCTTCTACTTTTAAGTCATCACCTGTTACCACTGATTTAAACCGAAGCAACAGATTTATCCTGAAAAAAAAAAAAAATGCAAAATGAGAATATAAGTATGAAGGCCGGGGAGATACTTGTGGGAAAAGAGGGCCCCTATTAGAGCAGCTCTTTGTGCTCACTCATCACAGCTGAAGGGTAGAGAAAAGGACACACTGTAAGGCACACTGCTTCTGCTAATCGGCAACACCGACATCATTGCCCCAAACCTTTCACTGAGCCTGCGCCTGATTACAAATCTTCGTTAGAGGGAAGGTCTTCGCTAATTGCTTTACTAATTAGTCATTTGCTAAATGAATAATTACTTGCTGAAAAATAACCAGTAATTATAGGTTGGAGCCATAAGGTAGTACTAGCGACTGGGTAATTTGCAGTAAAACTAACACAAATGCTTAAATAAAGTGGTAATAAGCAAGACGGCAAGAAATTACAACAGAGTCAAAATCTATTTCATTGCATAAACAGTATCACTTTCCATCATGTGTGAGAGAAAATATTGTCCTGGAAGTCTCTATCATCTTTGCACATAACTCTGCCTTATGTAGACATACTGTGAACTAAGTGTACATGCAGGCTTTCCTACTTGTAGAAAATATTCTCATACTTCAATTTGAGACAAATCCAATATCAGCATGAGAAGAATTCTTATCATATATCTTATCAATATCTTATTGACAGACAGCAAACTTACCATTATCCTCAATGGAGAAATGGAAAATGTCATTTGTTGCATTGTCACCAGGCTTAAGAATGTAGCATATGTTCATGTCATCGATTTCAGCTGAAAAAGAAAGAATTTGCATGAGCAGAACAACAAACACTGCCATGGTTTGAATGGTGACAAGGAGAAAAATACATTCAGATTTTATTCCCCCCCCCCCCCCCAAAATGCTACTTAAAAACAACTTTTGAATGCTACGTTCTAATGCAGACTCAGGCCGTGTGATAAAATATGCATGCTGAAAGTCTTGGGAAATTTACATATTTACACATTTCTAGCAGGCAAACCTGCCTGCTAAAAATGTGTAAATTTTTAGCAGGCAAAAATTCTGTTTGACAATATTGTCAAACAGAATCCTTCATAATCATTGATACGGTAGTGTGTAAAGTTTAACCCTTCATGCCTTCAGTTATCTAAGTCAAAAAAATCTTCAAATGAATGGAATGGTGCATTAGAAAATGTTATTAGTGGTGCATAGCTTGTGTCTATTTATGCTTGTGAAAACTGCTGAAATATTAATTACCTGGGGATACCCTTTGCACAGTGGCTCCATAAATCTAAGCAGAAATAACATGGACATTGACACAACAGATGTGCTGCTACACCTATATTTACCATTAACCAAGGCATCCCCCTGGCTTGTTTGAAATATAACTTCGTCACAGCCTTGTGTTGTTTACAAAACTAGTGATTTCCTTTGAGCCAGTCTCCCTTCAACGTGTTTGCAGTTCGTATTATTTACCACCATATCTATATTTCCCTTGGTTTTTCTTTGAAAATAGTTTTCCAGTAATGTACAAATCTCCACCAGCTCTTTCCAAAAGTGAACCCACTAGGCACTGCTTGAAAAAATACACTCCTCTGGAGATCTGGTAAGCCTGGGGCCCTGAAAACAGACTTTTTTTGTATCTAAAAAAAGAAGCTTTGGGTGAAATATTAATGAAACCTTTGTTAGGAAATGTTGCTTTTATAATGTCAAATGGGGAGAAGGTTTAACGTAGCAGGTAAATATAAAGAGATTTAAGATTAGCATCAAACATCTTTGAGAATTACAAAGTCTTCAGAGAGAGTATGTGAAGGATGACACAAATGTTGCAAGAACAGTAGAAATATTAAAAGCAGCTCTCTTACCTTGTGTGAATGTGGACACAGTTGCATTTCCTCTGCCAAGGTTGATCAGGTAACCATGTACTGGGGCAACAGTAATCCTAAAAGTCACAGAATCCTGAACGCTGTCTCTGTCCTCTGCTTTGAGGGACTTACTTGTGATCACAAACCCCAAGAGATCTCTCTCCATCACCCTCAATGTCTGGGCACCTTTGTTAACTATGATGTGAGGCACCCCATTATCCACACCAAGAACAGTAATCTTCATCACTTGGGGTTTTCGGGTCTCGAAAACTGTGTCAGGGAAGACATAAAAGTCTGTGTGGGTTCCATCAGTGACAGTGAAGGAGAAACTGTCCTCTGTGCTCTCTGTGCCATCATGTTTGTAGCTGATCATGTTCTCATTTAGGTCCTGCTTTGTGAAAGAGGTGACAGGTCGACTGTTGTTGAAGAGCAGGCGACCGTGAACGGGGATTTGAGTAACTGTGAATCTCAACTGGCGGTCAACGGTGTCTCTGTCTTCAACTGTTATTTCAAAAGGCGTGATGAGTTTATTCTCTCCCTCAGTCACCACCAGGCCGTGCACCGTAACCACAGGCTTCTTGTTGTCGACGTCAGTGATGGAGATGCGAAAAGTGCGGAACACGGGGTTGTAGCCGTCAGTCACTTCAAACTCAAAGCTATCCATTTTCACCTCGTCGTCAGCTGTGTGAATGTAGTAGATTTTGCTGCCAGCCAGCTGGAGCTGAGTAAAGGATGAGATTGGCATCCCAGGTGTGTCTGTGCATTCCAGGTGTCCTCTCACAGGAGCACGGGTGATTGTGAAGACCAAGTGTTCGTCTGGACTGTTCAGGTCACTTGTACTAAGAAGATCAGTTGTCAAGGTAACTCGACCTCCCTCTTTAAGGGATACTCCTTTATTGATTACATCAGGGAAAACTATGTCAATCCCACCAATTGATACATAGAAGTATCTGTCAATTAAAGGGTTGATTCCATCTGTCACATCAAACTTAATGAGGTCACGGATTCCCTCTTGCCCATTGTGGATGTAGAAAATCAATCCCTGATCTACTTCATTTTGTGTAAAATTCATCCCAACTGAGATATTTTGCAATTCACCAGTAGGCATTGTTCTTTGCAAATACCCCTGGCCAGGCCCATATCTTACAATATATGTAAGTGTACTATCCTCAGAGTCCAGATCAGTGGCTTTTAAAACATTATTGTTAATTACTTTAACATCACCTATCTCAATTTCTAGGCCGTCATTAATAGCCATCCTCGGGGTTTCATCATCCACAGGGATAACCATAACTATTACCGTTTTCTCTACACTGAATTTTCCATCTGAGAGGACAATTTCAAAGCTATCTTCTGTTGTCTCTGTGTCATCATGCTCATACACAATACTGGAGCCATCCCTGATCTGTTCCAAGGTGAAGTTTGACACAGGGAGAGTTCCAGTGGTGAGCTGATTAAGAATAAATCCATGTCTGGGGGGTTTGGCGATGAAAAATGTGAGCTGATCAGGCGGGAGGTCCGCATCAGCACCATTCAGTATGGGCGTGTCAATAACTATGTTCATGCCCTCCATAACCACAAATTCTCTCATGTAAATCTCTGGCTTTTCATCATTAGAGGGGATTACGGAGATGGGAAAAAAGTGCCTTTCAGAGAAATTGATGCCATCAGAGCATCTGAAGGTAAACCTGTCCTCCACTGGCTCAACTCCTTTGTGAATGCTTTGAACGTAGTAAATGTGATTCTGTCTAATGTCTTTGATGGTGAAAGCACTAATAGCTGTCCCAGACCTGGACTTCTCTGAGCCTGGTGCTGGAGAGATGTTTTCCACATAACCTGAAGTTGGTTGAACAATAATTGTACAAAGAAGGTCATCATTAGGGGTGTCAACATCATCAGCGCTTATATGAAGAATCTGAATGACATTTTTTTCTCCCTCCGTAACAGTAAACTGTGGCCCAACAAAGACCTCAGGAGCCTGACTGTCCAGGGGAAGAATAGTTACATGAACTCTGACACCTGTAATTTTATTTCCTCCTATAGTCCACTCATCAGACATATCAGTCAGAGTGAGATTGAAAAAGTCCTCCTTTGTGTTTAAGCCGATCTCTCCGCTTGTATGGGCATAGACCACAAAGCCGTTAATGATATCAGCTTGAGTAAACGTGCTCGATGGAACTCCTTTCACTAGGATTTCACCAAATGATGGTTTGTCTTCAACGATGAAGGTCAAACGGAGGTCATCTGTGTCCTCGTCTCTTCCCTGAATTACGTTACTTGTGATTTCTGTTGCTGCATTTTCTAGTACATCTATGTAGGAGCCTATTGTACCAGCTGGCAGATCGATTGTTGGAGTCTCATCATCAATTGGCTTCACTGTAATTTTTATAGAAATTGGAACAACGTGCACGCCATCACTGACGTCTATTTTTATCAAGTCTACTGTTGATTCATCTCCATTGTTGATGTACGAGATCATTCCATTTCCAATATTCTCAAGGTTGAAGGTATCTCCTTTGGTCATGTGAGTGAATATGAACTGGATCTGGCCATGAAGAGGAGGCTGTGTAATAGTGAATATTATCTTGCTGCTGTCTGTGTCTGTGTCTGTGGTGTCCAGCTCAGCCCTGGTGAGGATATGTCTGCCACGTTCCAGCACAGTAAATCCGGTGTTCGTTATTTCAGGTGGCTTGTTGTCCACAGGCTTTAAGAATATTGTAAAAACTCCCTCCACACTATTTCTAGAGACATCTTCCACAGTGTATCTGAACTGTAGAACATGAGTGGTAATTCCAAGCTCAAGATCAGGTGGTTTGTAGGCTATTTTGTGATGATTAATCTGTGCCTGTGTGAACGTTGTGACTTCACTGTTTGGGGTTTCAGTCAATACCAGGGCTCCTAGTTTAACAGGGCTGTTCTCGTCTGTGTCTGTAGGTGGTTGGATAATGGTGTATTTTAAATCTCGGTCCTCTGAGTCAAGGTCGGTGTAGCGGAGGAATTTTTTCCGGAAATACGTCAGCTGGTACTCGTGAACAGTCATTTGTAAGGTTGTACTGGGGTAAAGTTCAGGCGGGAGGTCATCAACGGGAATTATTTTGATTATGAATGTGCTCTTACCTGACTGATTTGGGGGATCATTGTCATCTTGTACTCTAAACACAAATTGATCCATGACTGTGCTCGTGCTGTGAGGCCCTGTGTGCTTGTAAAACAGTTTTCCATCGATAATGTCCTGCTGCAGCCACTCAGTCACTACTTTCTCATACATTTCATCCTCTGTATTAAACTTCCAGGTAGATGGGTCCTTTGGTGCCTCAGACTGACGCAGCAACACCTGCCCCACTGTTGGAAAGGGAAGCTCTAATGCAAACTTTATTGTAGAATCTTCTGAGTCAATATCTGCAGCACTGAGCATTGATGGGAAAATCTGCATAACTTGATTTTTAAACAAAATCAAACCAGTGTTGGCATTGATAATAGGCGCCTCATCATCTGTTGGCACAACAGTGATGGGAAACAAAAACTCCACTTCATTTGTGCCATCCGTCATCCTGAAGATAATGTTATCACTGTATGTATCGCTACCATCATGCTGATAAATGACTACTCCAGCGTCAAGGTCAGCTGGGGTGAAAAATTTCCTCCTAGAGCCCAGAACAGTTAACTCTCCATGCCTTAAGCCATCAATTACACTAATTCTTACTTTGTCTAAATTGTCCTCATCACTGATTTCTAGATTCTGTGAACTAGACAACGGCCTGGACTGGCCTTCATACAGTAGCTGACCAGTGTTCCTTGTAACCACAGGGGCCAACGTGTTCATCGGCTTGACAACAATCATGAATTCAAATGTGTCTGACACAGCCCCTTCTGTGTCCACAACTTCAAGCTCAACCTGGAAAATCCTCTCAGTGTCTGAATCCACAGCAGGAGGTTTATAAGCAATTTTCAGTTCTTTGAGGTCTCCCTGGTAAAATGAGGTTATGGGTAAATTCCTGTCATCTGTGCTGACTATGTAGCCCTCTTCAAAGGAGAGAGGGGAAGTGATGTTGAAAATTAATTCGTCAGGATTAGACTCCACATCCTCAGCAGCCAGCATGTCTACGGTTATTGCTGTCATTACAAACTGGTCGACTTCCATCATCATCATGGCAACAAAGCTGGGCTTAGGGGGCGTGTTGTCCTCTCCGTCTTTTATTCGCACCAAAATCTGGAAAAATTCCTGCTTAAGCACATTTCCTTCTTTATCATATAATTCCACCAGCATGGGGATATAATCTCTGTTCGGGGACTTTGAAGTAAAAGTATGCTGATAACGGATGTTCATCCTAATGAATTCATCACAGTCTACCATTGTTCCGAGGCTCTCCTCATCCACAAGTTTCCCATAACGGGGAATCACGTTGCCGCTGGTGAGCGAAGCTATTTTGCATTGCTGTGAGCTTCTGTCAAAGGTGAACTCCAAAATCCCTCTATCGATGGGATTACTGGTGCCCAGCAGTTTGTCAACAGTAACGGGCATGTTTTTCGTCAGCACTTCCAGCTGTGTGAAGACCACCTCCACCTCCATCATGAACGGTATTATTATTGTATCCGTTTGGGTGTCGTACCTGAGCTGTAATCTCACTCTGTCTCTCGGGGGACTCCGGGAGCCAAAGTGTGAATACTTCACGTCGTTGGGGCCAAATTCACACGGAAACTTTTTCGGAGACAGGTGTCCTGGTCTTTGAGACAGTGGATCGTTGTCCAAAACTGTGATGCTGCATCTGTCGCCGGGCTGAACTTGGACCACCAAATCGTTAATGGGATCAATGAAAACTGATCTCCCGAAAGGCACGCGGATCCCATTATTGGCGACCAGTATCGTATCTTCCGAGAGCTCGGGCCTCAGGGCGTATGATAATCCATAGCTGTCAGAAACACTCGCTCCGGCATCACCTGTCAGAATCAGTGCGAGCAGAAGCAAAGCAGCGCCAGTCCCGTGCAGATGCGAAGGAATAATCCAAGCCATTTGGGGAGTAGAGCTACGGCGTCTAAACTTTGTGCCTGCACTCCTGTGAGCGTCGGTCAAAGTTATAGAAAGATGAAAACGGAGCTGGGAAATATCACGCACCTGAGCTGAGCGCGAAGCTGCACCATTCTCTCCCAGCAGCTGTGCACTGTTGGGCGAAACTTCATACTCCTGCTTTGCTGGAGTAAAAGGAAAGTCACGCCCTCCTCTTTACCCATTGGCCAGTGTCTCCCCTGGAATGCGTTTGTCGGGTGATAAATGGACGGCGGTTGTGTCATTCTGAACAGAAAGAGTGATGAGGGGAGGATAGACCTTTGAGGTTTACTAAGCAAAACTCTTAATGAGTAGGATTACATTTGCGTGAGAAGTGGATTTATTGGTTAAAGTCTGTGTGCAAGTTCAAGGGAGGTGTGTTTTTAACACATCCTGCACATGTTTTAAAAATAAAAAAAAGGAACTATGCCTTAGTCAAGGTCACCTAACTATTCATACAACGCTTCTAACAGTAAAGAAAAGCAACCATAAGCAGGTCTTGTCTAGATAGACAATCTGGATTCTCACCCGCACCAAAGTGGATATGTGTCTCCCCCTCCTGGAGTGTTGAGGAGGGGCGTAAATAGCGCCTGGTGAAATTGTTCATACTACTTGAACTTTTTCCCATGTTGTCACTTCAACATGTCACTTCAACTGGGGTGGTGTTGGGGAGGGGGAGGTTTAATTGATAGACCAACATAAAGTGGTGCACATTTGTGAAGTAAAAATAAAAGAATACATGGTTTAAAAAAAATTCAGCAAAACTTCTGAAAAGTGTGCAGTGCTTTCATTAAGCCTCATTATGTGTATATGATGCAATTTTCACTTCAGTTACAGCTGCATCTCTTGAGGAACTAGCTTTGAACATCTAAAGGCTAGCATTCTTTTTTTTCCACATTGGATAATGAACAGTTGTGAACCTAGTGCTTGATGCTGACCCTACTATGACTTCTTGTGGAGATAGTGGGTTTAGCTCAGGATGTATATAGTAATACTACAGATTGTACCCATACAGTTCATGGATTTATTAAGTACAAATATATTTATAGCACAAGGCACCATGATACTAAGGATATTCATCAGAAAAAAAGTGTTCTCCTAATTTTGCGTTGCAGTCAGCCAGCGTGTTTGACCCTGGCTGGCTGTCCACACCCTGCTCTAAACGGATCTAAGTTCTACAGTGTCGTTTTGGAGTCAGGCATCAATGTTGTCCTATTTCCCGTCTGTCCTCTAGGTGTCTGACACTTTTCCAAGCAGAGCATTTTCGTCTTGACAAGCTCAGTCATGATCCGGCTTCTCTTTTTTTTTTTTTTTCCCCCCCTTCCTCCCACACTGATTAAGAGAACACCCACACAGATACTTAGTAAATAGCAAAGCAGGTCAAATCCCACAATTTGGTGAACAGAACATTTGATCAGGAACAAAGGAACATAGAAAAAGTAGAAATAACAGAGGGGATTGAAACATGCCTAACCTAGAGGCTTGCCGCAGAGAGATGGAGCCGCACTGAATTCTAAATCCCTTCTGGCATTTCTACTGCTATTACATGCAATTATCATGTCAATGGAAAAAAAGAGTGACATTCTGGTTTTGACGGGAACCGCAGGCCTCATTATTAGGTTTGTCTTCCACTCTTTTGTATACAAACACACACCTACCAGTGTTTTCTTGTAAATAGACAACCCTAAAGTTTTACATTGCAAACAGGAATTTAGCTTCAGCTGTGCTTAGATAATTTTCATTCCTTCCACAAACATGCAGGGGCAACTATTGTGTCCGCACCATCCCATATTTATGCATTAATGACAGACAAACCATCTCACAGCTGCCATGTGTTGAAATTGGCACAAAGTAGATGCCATAACAAAACCTTGCACTTCTGCTGCACTGGACACTGTTGACAGGGTCCAATTATAAATACAGCCAAGCAAACTGCGCAGCAAAGCCCCTGGGCCTTGACAGCATCTAGTTACAAGAGAAAATGAAAAAGAAGATGAGGAGAATTTTCTGACAGCAGTGATTGCATAGAGGGAATTGGATCATACCCAATTTTCCAAGCTTATTTTTCAAGCAAGGGGGAGTTTGATGATATTCTGTCATAGTGCATTTATATCAAATTTATTGTAAATGACCAGTCCTTGCTAGAAGATAGAAGTGTCAGTCTATAAAGAACTGAAGCTTGTAATTGCACACCTGAGGTGCAGAAGATTTATCCTTCAGCAGTTACATATGGTGCAGGTGGGGCTGAGGTTGCAATATTGCAGCTCAGCAAACCATCTTACATCATTTATATCAACAACAAAAAATGAGGTTGGTTGCCTCATTTCATTTACACAGTTCTACTGAATGCTAATGACAAAAGACTGTTTTTTTTTTGTTTGTTATTTTTTGCACCATTTGCATATGATGACACCAAAAAAAGCCTAATTAATCTATCACTTTAGATAAACTGTATTATACAAATTAATTTTGATGGGAATTAAATATTAGCCATTGAAATTCTGTAAATTGTGTTATTGTATTTTTAGCATTGTAGCTATTTTTTTTTCCTGATACTACCAACAGTGCAGTGAAATTCTCCACTACTGTCACAAGACTGTTAATTCACATCATGTCTTGGAGAAAAAATAAATATTTGTATATAAAGCTTCAACTAGTTTATCAACTTTAGTCCTAAAGTGAAACTTGCTAGCATTCTAAGCTTAGCAGTCATGGCACATCTTACAGCAGTGGCTGCCATGGGGGGGAAAGTTGTTGAAATAGATCTAAAAAGTGAGTTGCTATCTCAGTAATCTTTGTTCAAACATTTGTATTATTGTGGAGAATGAACCAAATTATTTAGTCAACAAAAAAGTGAAAATGCTTGTTTGTTATGATTCTTCCAAAGAGGACACACAAGAGTTGTCTGTTGTGATGGAGCCTGTCCACTGCCTCCTTATAAAACTTGCTTGTGCACACTAATGGTAGCAGCTGTGAAACGATAGTCTGTTCAGCCGTTTGAATTACCTTGCAAAAACAAATGATGCTGAAGGATTAAACCAGCTTTGCATTTACCTGTATTTGGTGCTGCTCGAGCTGAGCTTGCAGCTTTTAAATGTAAATTAAATACAAATATTCTAGACAGACATTTTAAATGTATTGCATTATCTATGACATATTGACTATAAATAGTTTGCACATTCTTTTTATTAAAGAAATATATCAGATGTCTTTTAGCTATTAAACATATAGTAAATTGAAATATTAAGTTCATCTTGCCAGTCTAGTTGCTTAGGAGAAATGGAACAAAAATACGTATTCATATTTGTAATCTGAAAATACTTTGTTTTGCAGGGTCATTGCAGTGATGGCCCTCAGCTGAATCTCCCTTTTTTTTTTATCATTAGACAATAGGAGCCAACCATGCACTGAAACAGTTAAATTCCCAACTTTCAGAGGCACCACTGGTATCATAACAATCTTAACAGAAATGTGCATCATGTAATGAGCCTTGAGTCCTGAGAAGTGACATAGAATTGACCTGATGCTGGTATTATAACGAGCTGCATAATGTTCCATCTCATTCAGCATGAGCTAAATCTGCAACCAAATCCCACTAATGGAGTCCTTTATATATGAATGCTGACTTTTAAGTCAATTCGTGAATTGTGGTCTGCTTGTGTTATCTTTCTATAACATATATTAACTAAAGCCGATTAAAACTGTGTGACAATCTGACTTGAAAGATGTTATGGTGTGAACTGATAAAATAAAAAAGTTAAAAGTGAGTATTTTCTCACAGTAAAATGTGACATTATGTATAATTTTAATTCAAAGCTGATTTTTATTCCACATAATTAAAAGCTAGTCCATATCTTATCTTTCTGACACTGTTATATTATCCTACTCTCCTAACTGAATAGCTCTGGATAACAGTATTTTTATGTGCTACCCCAATTTTCCTCTTAGTGTTGCAAAAGCAATTCCTTCTTAACAGCTGCTTGTGTTTAGGACTATTTTTGCATTTGGTTATTCTCAAGAGATGCCACAACGCCACACTCACTGATCTCATTAAGGCTATATTTTGGCTATTACATCTTTATCATTTACAACCCCAAGCTGAAGCCCTATACAGTAAAATGATCGCAGCAACTTCCCGAAAATCCAACCCCATAAAAGTAAATTATATACTCTATAGAAGCTGAACACACAGCCTGGCGGCACCCAAATCCATCTTCCCCAGGTTATGTTCCTCCTGGGATATTAAAGAACGAAAAGGCAGCAGAACCAGTCAAGTTTAATCATTTTCTTTATCTGTGGCTGCAAATTCCCCGGGAATATAGAGAGGAATGTATTATGGAACTAATGTAAGAACAAAGCACTTTTCAAGCTTTTTCAACTATTTACTGAATGTTTATGACAATAAAGGGTCTTACAAAATGCTCTACAGAAATCTATGCTTACCTAAATTACTAACTCTGAGAATGAGAATTATGGGGGTTTTAGTTTCCTTTTTGAAAACTACTAAAGACCTTCTTCTAGTGTAAGAACTATACATTTTTAGTAGTCATGATCATGAAAGGATTCAAGATCAACCTTTGATGGGAAAAATGTCATTTCTTAAGCTCTGGCTTAAGTCTATAGTCCATAAAATTTTCCAAAGGCCTGAAATAAATTGTTAGAAACATCATTTTGTAGTAGCTACTGAGGCAAACTGATTATAATCATAAGTGATGATGTTTTTGCAGATATTGATAATATATGATTAAGATCTTCTGTCTGCATAATTAAATACATCAAATTATATCGTATTTACAGTACAGTGATAGCAATGCATTTGATTTTCCATAACACTTTGCATATGCAAGATCATCAACTTGATTGAGAAATAATAAAACTATGCATTTATCAATTAATTAAATACTTGTCACTTTTTACAAGTAACAGAATCCAAACAAACTGACTCTCAGTTAAATCTAGCAAAGTCTTGAGATTCACAAACATCGCAAGAGAATCTAGCTGACACAAAGTCCCATTAGGGATAAATAACTCAATAAGCAGCATCTTGGCATGGCATGAGAAAAACTGGGTTGGTAAATTCCGTGGCCATTTCCAAAGGGAATGAGAAGCAGGTGTATCGACAGGTGCTCAGGTTCAGATGACTGACTTTTTAGAAGGTTTGACTGCATGGAGTGCAAAGATAGAAGCAAGTAGGTCTTCACAGAAGTCAGGAAAAAGTGACTCAAAGATAGCACAGGGGACAAAAGCAACACAAAACTTTATTTGATGCCTGCAAATGCCAACGGAGCACGCTGTTGTGGCTGGTAATTCAGAATTTATAAAGGAATAGGAACATAAGCATCAAAAATTGCAACAAATATGCAATCATTGCTAGCAAATTAGTAATCTAGGCAGGCATCAGTTTGTGGTTATGGTGAAGAAGGTGATCAACATTTATAGCTATAGAAGTTACACTATAGGAAAGGATCATAACAGGATGGCAATAAAAAGAAAAAAGAATGGCTCATTTAACCTGATATGCATCTTGGCATATATGTTGCATCTCTTGAACATATTAGCACTTCTTGTAAGACTTAATAAAATACTTATATAAAACCAAATTTAACAGAACAAGGATTTCAACCTTATCTTTTCTACTATAGGAAAAAGTTTCAACAGCTACAACTAACTCTATGTCATTGTTTTCTGAGGCAGTACTCCTGCGAGAACACCCTGTTTCCAAAAGATCTTAATGGAATGTGATGTATAATGCTGTGCCTGAAACTCTCAGCAATAAAACATTGCGAACGCAGCTGTAGAGGCACCAGGATTCTGTCAAAACGAGCTTCCTTACCGTCTGTCTAACATGACTTTTTCAGTGGCAAGCTAAGACCAACCAGCAGATATTTTACCATTCATCTGTAACTGAAACAAAAGGTTTTAAACTTTTTTATTATTATTATTATTATTAGGGGTAGAAAGTGCTACATTAGATGGAATCAAACACTTTTGAACCAAATCACAAATAGCTACAAAATTTTTCAGATTGTACAATATTTTAGTTATGTTTAAATGCATTTATTCAATTTCCTTTTATTTTATACAGAACAAAAAGTACATGTGTGGGTCCTGGTTGTTCTGAGAGAATGTCTCAAATATTTCTGAGTCCCCTGCCAAGCTATAATTGACTTAAAACTTTCCATTGGCCCCTAGTTGTCAAAACGAACTGTCATCATTTACGTTAACTGTAACAAGGGGCTTTTCATGCTTTCTGACTTGCCTTTTGACCACATGACTTCCAAGCAATTTTTAACTCTCTGACCACCAGCACCACACACAGACACATACAAACACATGTGTGCTGCTGACAGGCACAAAAACCTCAGCTGTGTCACATGGCTGGTTTTATTAATCCGACTGAGCTGCAGACAGACATCAACAAATCCGTCACACATCACTGCTTCCTCCGCTGATATCAAACAGGTAACTGATCTCTGCATTGCCTGAAAGTGAACATAGCATTTTGTGTTTTTGCATTATGTGATTATTAAAAACTTCATTATTGATTTGATTTAATAATATAACAGATAAAAAAAAAAACATCCCTAATCCCTAATAAAAAAAATCTTAGCCATGATAGCACATACATGATTTGGAGTCCTAATCATGTGGGGTCAGAATTACAAAGTAATGAATCGGATCAAATTACATTCATATGTTTGAAAGACCAGGCCACGATCCAGATTTAAATTGAGAATCTATGGCAAGATTTGCAAATTGATGTTTTATTTTGCAAAGTACACTCTAAACTGTAGAGATAGATAAAGCATATTCTGCAGTACTGACTAAAAGTTAGGCTAAATAAGCATAATTTTTTTCTTATATGTACAGTTTAATGTTTTTATTTAACACCTAAAATCTTAATGAAATGCAGTAACATGTTTGAATATAATGTGACAAAGAAGGAAACAGAGTAAAATGTGTACATACTTTACGGCATTAAAATGCAGCTAAAAGTCCAGAATTGAATTTTAAAATCATTGTTGACTTTTGAAACTGTGCCATAAACATTTTGTAACTTTTGAGTCAAATTTGGCAAACAACAGCTGTATTCTGTCATCACTGATGCTGACAGGCCTAATTAGCTCAAATCCTGATTTAATGACTATGAACCGCTGCTGCTAGCTCGGCTATTGCATCAACGTTCGTTTTTAGAAGCAAGCATGAAACCTGGCCAACACACACTGCATCTAATTGACAGGACTGTGATGCTGAATGAATTTCCCTCCCACACGCACGGCAAAGGCCAACAAGGAAATCAAGCCTGTGTAATGCACACAGTTTAGGTCTGAAAAGGCACTGGTTTTGTTCTAGCTCATACCTGCTTTATGCTTTCACAGTTATGCTGTAATTAGTTTTTAAACTCTCTGAAGGAACTGTATTTATTTTTGTACAGGAAAGGAGACCCAGGAAGTCATCGAAATGCAAATAAAGAAAAAACAGAAAAAGTGATCGCCCTACAAATTTTACAAAAAAGGAAATGTCTTACTGCCATCTAGTGGCAAATGAGTTCTTTGATCTACTGATTGAATTAATTTGTTAAACAGAGATCAAGTACAAAATAATGCAGGTTTCCTGCAATGGAGATCAGCTTCAGGTAAAATTAGGCTTATTTTCTTTATATATGAAAATACTGCCAACCTATAAGTGAAAAGAAAGCTATTGCAAAGTTTCATAGCTGGATATTATGCTGATGTCTGCATACAGATTCGGAATGAAAAAGGTTTGGCAGTATAGTATGGAAGTATGCTCAAAGGCTGTGACAGGAAAAACCCATAAGTGGCTGCGGTAAGAAGTACCAAGTATCATGCAACAAAAGCCCCTGGTTGACAGTAGAAACCACCCCACTGTCTGAAATCTCTGTTGCTGCCCTTAGACTTGGCAACAAAGCAGCAGCGTGTGGAGGAATGAAAATGGCAGAAAAAAAATGCATCTGGAAGGGAAGAATAGATGCACAGAAAACTCATGAGTCACTTTGCTGACAACAAAGACTCTAGGCATCGATGTCTGTCTGGTTTGAGAGTTTCTTTCTTTCTTTTATTTCCTTTTTAATCAACCCCAGCACTGGACCAGACAGCGTACCAAGGCATCATCTAAAGAACTGTGCAGAGCAACTGAAAGATCTCTTCACTGACTTCCTGAATGCCCTCCTCTGTTATCGCTCATGCAGTAATGATATGTTTTGAGCAATTTATTGTGATCTAAACATCCCTCCCTCATGAACCTGGATCCCCCCCAAAGAGTCTGGACCCCCACCTGTGCCAGGACACTGATAATTAGTGTTTGATACAACCCTGCTGCCTCCTCTTCCAGCCGTTGGAAGCAGACTCCTAACAGCTGTGATTGGATCCGGACCTTTTTTAATACCCAGATGCCAGACTGTCAGAACTGGCAACAATACAACTAAATCCTTCCCAGTGAACACCGGATCAGCCAGAGGGTGTGTACTCAGCACTTGCACACACATGTGACTGTTCTGACGTGTTCACATTACCCACATCATAAAGTTAGCTGACCACACTACAATTATCATCAAAGAACATTTGTCATCTTGGAGTTGGAGCAGAGCAGCAGACATTTGAAGATTCAAATTATTGGCTGACTTAAACAGATCCCTCATAATCTGGAGTATGTTTTTTCATGATGTTGAA
>NW_015113830.1:243652-252180 GCF_001443285.1 Poecilia latipinna
TTAATTTTACTCTTATAGAGTCACATTCTGTTTATGTAACTCTGGGGTGTATATTATTAGTAGTTAAAATCCAGTGTTAAAACAAAGTGTTTCCGTATCAAATCTAGAGGTGTTAAAATGGAATCAGTAACTCTTGACTTCTTAACTCTGAACTCCTACAGCGGCTCTAACACTGAAGGAGTTAATTCACTGACTCCGCCCCAGAGTCACAGATTCCCACTGAAGCGAAGCGACAGAAGCCAAGTTCTTTCAGGACTATTTACTTTCCACCTGTCTGAGGTGTTTACCACGCTTGGTAAGTCATTTTTTTCTGAGATGGTTTATAACTATTATTTTGAGTTGAGCTCAACCTGTATGATAGACGTCACGTTCGCCTCACGGCTCGTTGTTAGTTAGCATATTTAGCTTAGCATGCCGAATGTTAGTATGTATAAGCGTTGGAAAAAAGCGAGCCGGTGAAGATTTAATCAAATTATGGGCTAACTTGAACAGATCCGTAATAATCTGGAGTATGTTTTTTCATGATGTTGAACGTTTACATACATATTGGTCAGCTTTATCAACCTTTCTGATCGATTTTTTTTTCCTTTGAAAAAAGGTAAAAGGCTTTTTCACGTTGAGAGCATTATTCCCGCTGTTGTGTCTTCTTATATATGTTTTGCAGCATATTTTAATCCTTTTATTGCATTTTTGTATTAGAACCAGTCTGGTTGAGGATGAATCGCCAGTCGTCAGCCTAACCTCCCCCTCCCGATCCTTCCATGGATTCTTCGAAGATTCAAGCTCCAAAAATGATTATTTTAGTGTTAATATCTGTGAAACCCTACATTTCTGTAATGGAGGCTTGTTAGAGTTGTAGTAAAAATGTATTCATTCGTTCCATTCCTCATTGTTTTGTTTTTTGTTTGTTATGATCCAGAGACCGACACCGGCTGTCGTACTCAGAGACTGAAGACTGTCCGATGCAGTAGAGGAGCATGTTGGTGTCTCTTGCCAAACGTCACGAACAGCCCAACAACCTGAAGACAGTCTGTTAGTGATGGACATCTCTCTGGTGGAGTGCAGAGAGGAACTGTCTCTTATCAACAGAAACAGAAACTGGATAAGAAATGATGGATCTGAATATCAGGTTGGTCTGTTATGTAATATCTGGCAATCTACCTGTTAAAAGAAATGTACTCTATCATATTACATGAACTGCATGCTTTGATACAGGCTTTACTTTCTCCACCTTGTACTTTTAACAATTTCATGCGTATAGTATTGAAGAAAAATGTATTAAGCATACTGCATTTTGTATTGCACAGCTGACATGTTAGACCTTTTAATAAGCAATATGTGAATGAAAGTGACATGTGAAACATGCACATTATTCCACGTTGTAATATGTTTTGTAATTATGGTGCACGTTTTGAAATAAATGCATTTGAGAAAATCATTGCCTGTTTATTAAATATTTATTTTCCAAAGAATTTTTAAAAGTTCATAGCAATAAAATATCTATCTAATATTAATTACAAATAACTCTTATGAAGTTAAAAATACTCTGTGAGAGTTAATATTAAGATCTAACACTGAATTAGTGTTAGTAAGTGTTAAATTATTAACTCCAGCAGATTTGATATTTGACACTTTATAAGAGTTAAGTGCAACTGCTCAACATGATTTAATTCTCATGCATTTTTCTTGTTCATAAGAAAACTGCGTCCCTCAAAACACATTTTACACCATGACCTATGCAAATATGGCAAATAATGCATACCAATTTATAAGCTATTTTGCTTAGCTCAAATACCATTGACCTTTTAATGTCAACATAGGAAGTTGTACTCATGAATTGGGGACGATAACATCTAATTAAGAACTTTGAAAAATTTAAAAACTGCAGATATGCATTAGCGCTGGTTGTTTTACACTTTGTCAAATTCCAGATTATATTTCAGAAAAATATATAAATGGAGATAGTTTTGCTAAGCAGTTCAGTTGTCTCGTCATCAGAAACTCTCAAAGGGCTTAAAAGCAAAAACCTGATTGCTCACTGTCTCGTAGAAATGATAGGATATTGATCTGACACATAAAATAAGACATTTCTGGATTTTAAACAAGTAGGTTACTTTTAAATGGTGGAATCATGTTAGTTCACATTAAACAATAATAGTTTAAGTGCTATGGAGACGTGATTAAAGAATGGAGACAAAGTGAGTACAATCAATATGATGCAAAACACCTGTAGGAGAATCAAGGCAGGGGTTTAATATTCAGTCTAACGTCACATTCTACTACTCCCTCATATCTGGTCACTGTCTTTTAATTACTTAATCTATTTTATCAGAACCCTCCCTCATCATTGACAGGTTTGCTTTGTACCACACCAGTTGTATGAATTCACTGGATTTCCTATTTTTGCAGAACCTACAGAAGGTTTATTGGTTACCTCAACCTGTGAGCCTGCATTTATGTAAATGTGTCTGGGATCCACATCGATTCTTTCTACTTTTAGGGAAAGGCTGTAGGTTTTTAAGCAAATGAAAACTCTGCAATGACCTTCAAGGACATCCACCCATCAATCCATCTTCTACACCTTGAAGGGTTTCCAATTCCAGGTGGTTATCTTCAGCAGTCAATGGGTACCAGATAGGGTTCAACCTGTGCTACAACAATGTTATCAATTTGTGGGTTTTTTATTTTTTGCTTTTTCTATCTTCTGACACAGTGGTCATGGCAGACAGCTGCTCATACTGAGCCAGGTTCTGTTGATGGTTTCTTAATGCTAAAACTGGGTTGTCATTTGGACAAATTATGTTTTGGACATAATTTGTCCATTATGTTGGAGGAATTTAACCATGGCTCTCAGTTTTGCTAGATGGAGGGTAACTGTCCACCTTATAATTGTAACATTTTATGCACTGCTACACATAATAACCAAATTCAAAGACTAAAGTATTTTTGAGACTTTTTTTTCTGTATCATTTTTGAAATCTTAAATGGGCAGCTTGTTTGCACTTTTGCTATTTAATACACAGCAATGACTGAACAACGATTTCTTTATGCATACCTTTCCATGCACCTCTCCTTGTGTATGCACAATACATTTACTGTTGTGGAGACTTTTTATTGTTGTGCTTTGACTATTTCTTTTAAGTTGACAAAATGCAATGGTGCAATACAATGACTTTTAGGAGAGCTGAGTTCAGGAATCAGGAGGTTATTATGAAAATATGTTGAAAATCCTTTGCAGTTGGTCTATTTGACCAATCCTGTCTGAATCAATATTATTCCTGCTATTATCTCTGTATGAATACGAGTCGCATGAAAAAAAGCATGTTTTCCTTATTCTCTAAGGCTCATATGTTTTGGTTTCCTATCTTCAAAAAACGTACAATTTCAAAAGTGGTTTTGAGTTTGCTTTAGTCGACAACTTAAAACTTATAGAAAAAAATGCCAAAAATAAACCTGCCATATATAAATATTTCTAATATCTTCTTAAATAATTTAATTACGAAAATTATAATAATATCCATAATAAGATTAGCATGCGCTTGTGTCGGGATTTTAATATTTTAGCAAATCAATTTCTTTTATTCAGTCTGCAGAAACATGAATTTAACTTACATTCAATAAAGTAATTAGAAAAACACTCAAAGTTACGTCGTACTTGCCAAAACAAAACAAATGAAAACCCTCCGTCAGTCGCAGGTTAACAACAACATCAAAATAGTCAGCAGGGGCGTTGGTGAAAGCTCATTCATCTTCAGCAGCCTGGAGCGGATGTGTCACTTCGATCCACTCTGCATCACTTGACGCATCAGTGTAACAGGAAAAACAAAATATATGTAGTTAGTAAGTTGACCGAAGTGTTGGATAGGAGCAGTGGACACTGGATGCGACAGGCGGTTTGGTGAAGGTTTGAACAATGCGAGAACGACCCTCGAACTTCCTGATCTGGAAACAGTTTTTCTAACGAGGGATTTATCTGAATCACACCCAGAAGGAAACCGGTAAAGTTTTTATTTCTTTTCTTCAAGATTCACTTTGCCAATTCATTTAAAATTAAGCGCAAATTCATAGAATTTAGTCTGTCCCCTAAGGGGGGCGGGGGGGAAGGAACAGTTTTAAAAAACTTTTATAAGGTTTAGAATATATTTAATGTGAACTGTTGAATGTTTACAGTGGACTCATTTTAAACTGAAAGTCTTAAATGCGAAACTAAGGGCAGGTTTTCATGTGTCATATATAATTTATATGTTTGTCTATATATTTGAGCTTTAGTTTCATAATTTGATTAATTGATTTATGACAGGTGTCCCTCTGAAAATGCTAAAACTTCCCTCTCTGATATCTTCCAGCAGACTTATAGACAATTATAGCAAAAAATACATAAATAAATAAAAAGAAAAAATGGCTCAACTATTTTACAAGAGAACTGACAACTCCACATACAATGACCGTCTCCCACTGCGGGTTGTGCGGGCAGAAGCTGAGCTCTCTCCCATGGAGAAGGTCTACCTGGGGGCCGTAGAAAGAGGGGACTACGCGAGTGTAAAACAAGCGTTAGAGGAGGCTGAGATCTACTTCAGAATCAATATCAACTGCATCGACCCGCTGGGACGCACGGCCCTCCTTATTGCCATCGAAAACGAGAACCTGGAGATCATAGAGCTCCTGCTCAGCTATAACATTCATGTGGGTGATGCCCTGCTGCACGCCATTCGTAAGGAAGTAGTGGGGGCCGTTGAGCTGCTCCTCAATCACAAGAGGCCACGTGGAGAAAAACAGGTAACAGAAAGCAAATATTGTTAGATCAACCTCAAAAAGTTATTTTTTATATATTAAACTTTTGGTGTTTTTTAAACTAAGTTTAAAGTCTCATTTGTTCAAGTGGCTCTACTTGTGTCTCTTTTAATATAAGACTCAGTTCCTGGACATTTCCTGGACATTATTCAAAAGTTAAGAAAAGAAAAACTTTTAAAGCTGATTTTTTTTTTTTTTTTTGTAGATTATTTTAAATGTGATAACACAAATTGAATCTCATAGATTTTTTTCTTTTTGCAGATGCTGTGTATTGCGGAATATTTAGTCATGCTGCAATCACAAAGCTCAATGTGCTTTTATTGGGACTTTATTTGACAAACCATGAACTTTGTCTTTTAGCTTCAAAAGACAAATTTGGAAGTCAATATTAGTCTTCAAGGCATTTTCCAAATAAAATACGATTGATGTTCAGACAAACATTTCTTAGAACAGCTTAACCACAAGCCATTAGCTGTGGGCTTTCAGTCAGAAGGCATTAATTTGTTCCTTTCAAACTGTTGTTTGCATCCTGTATGGAGTTTGAAAGCAATGTTCTTCTAAAGCTATACAATACTTGTGTTATCTACCTTGGTTTGTTTATTGTCAACTCATTTGTGCATTTCTCTCTTGGTTCCTCGTTAAGATCCCCCCAATTCTGTTGGACAAACAGTTTTCAGACTTCACTCCAGACATTACTCCAATCATCCTTGCAGCTCAGACAAACAACTATGAGATCATCAAATTGCTTCTGCAACGAGGTGTTTCTGTACCTCAGCCACATGCTGTGCGTTGCAACTGCATGGACTGCATGTCCCACACAGACGTGGACAGCCTTCGTCACTCACGTTCTCGTCTTAACATCTACAAGGCCCTTGCCAGCCCCTCTCTCATTGCCCTCTCCAGTGAAGATCCGTTCCTGACGGCTTTTCAGCTCAGCTGGGAGCTGAAGGAGCTCAGCACAGTGGAGAATGAGTTCAAGTCAGAGTACGAAGAGTTGTCCCATATGTGCAAACAATTTGCAAAAGACCTTCTGGACCAGACTCGAAGCTCGAAGGAGCTGGATATAATTCTCAACTACCATGATGACACTGATCCTCTGATGGATGAGAACAACAATGACCTAGCCCGTTTGAAACTGGCAATCAAATACTCCCAGAAGGAGGTACGTGTCTTTTATTGATAACGGCTATTTCAAATTCTACATCGGCGGTCTGGTCAGAAGGAACAACATTGATGTATTTAGTGTGGTAACCTTTGTGTGCAAACTTGGAAGGGATACTATTTACAATTAAACCAGTACAAGAAGAAACTAGATTTCATCTGATTTGATCAGTGTGGAGTGAAGGAAGAGTGAAGGACAAGAAAAGTGCCAAGATGGGCTGTAAATGGCCAGAGATGGGTGGAGACATCCTCTGGGACTTTAGAGCAACATGTAATTGCCAGTCTGCCTCTTAACAATGCATTACAGTAGGCCCTTTTAGTGAGTCTCATGATGATTAGATAATTGGGTATAATGATGGAAGATACAACGACCATTTCCTTGAAATTCAAACTCATGACATTTTAATGAGGGAGGGACATTTTATGGTCTTGAAAATCTGCTTTTGAGTTTGCATTCATGGATTTATTTTAGCTAAAGCTACAGGAAACCGTGAATGTAAAGCACAATTGAGGCAGAGAGTAGGTATTACAAAACAAATAGTCAAAAATACAAAATCAATTATCATAAAATAACAAGCAGTGAACATCCAGTTGTAAATCTCCAATCATTCACTTCCTCTACTCACTAGATTTTGTTCAGTGCAACGGGGCAAACAAGCTTCTGATTGCACCATGCAAAACTTTAGCCCCAGACAAACAATCACACATGTTGGTTTGGTGGGATCAAGAGGCTCTGTCTTGTTTTTGAAGCATGTGGCTGGGATTTTGCAGGCAAATGGGAGGTTCATGAAATGAAAGTGAAAAGCACAAAATATAAACTGGCTCTGAGATTACTTCTGTAGGTGGATCAAAGAAGTTACTCTAGTGTGTTCATTATTTCTGATGATTCTCGAGGCATGCAGAACACATGCAAAGTAAAACCTAAAAGGGGATATTGTGTACACTTGTGCACCATGTCATTCTAATCAAACGCACTTTTCTTAGCAATTTACACAATGAACACCTTTAAAAAAAAGCTAAAGATTTGGTCACTCCCTGTACTGGTGTTAATGTAATGCCAGTTGAAACGGATGTTGAGAAATAAATCTGGGCAGGTTAACAACTTTTTCCAAAACAAATTTCAGATCTGAATTTCATAGTGACAGGGAACATTACATGTGAAAATTTGAAAAGCTAGTTGCCATTCTTAAAAAAAAAAAAACATGGAAGCCCCAGCAAGGGCATACCATGAAATAAGAAGGAAAACCTGAGATATAGCCTCTATTGTGATATGTATGTTAAACGTCTATGAAAACTCCAGTTACAAAGACTGGGCACATACAGTATCTTGTTTGGAATCACATGTAATTGTGAGGTTGTGTCCAAGTTTAGAATAAATATAGACATTCTCCTTGGACAGACAAGACCAAACACACAAAAGAACTGGTGTTTGGCCAAAATTCAGAACAACACTTGTAGAGAAATCCACAGAGCAAATCAGTTATCAACCACAGCAACCATGCTTCAAACATTGTGTTGGAGAGGACTGATGACTTGGGTTTGTTTTGGCAGCCATAGCACTGAAGTGCTTTTGAAGTCATTGAGTCAACCATGAATTACTTTGCAAACCAAAGTTTTCTGTCACCAACGTTTTCTGTGTCATACATGACTTAATGTGAATCTGATGAAATGACTGTGATTCCAGACACAACACCACATCATTAACAAACAGACTGCAAAATGTATTAAATATAGTGTGTGACGTGTAGAGGATTTTTGCAATGGCTAGTTTCAACTCTGATTATCTGAGGTACAGATCTTGGATTAGGAATTTAAAATTATACTTTAGAATACAGGTTTTTATACTTGTGCTGTTCAGTAGACCTGCAGAAAACACATTGTGAGGGAAAGTAAGTGCTGGAACAATATTCTCGGCTATTTTATCTGAGAACCTAATAATTTAATAATGAAGTAAAATAGAAAATAGAGGGAGGACATAAGATTCGGGCTATTTGAATCTATAAAATTTAAATATTGCTTTCTGTCTCAGTACTAGCCACAGTCATGCTGTCTTTATGTTCACTCAGGAACAAAATGTGTGGCAGCTCTACTTTGCTTTAATGTTTTGTGGAATGGGGAAAATGAAAATTCATGATGAAACATTCAGCCAACCTCTAGCACTCCTCTTTATAGTTAATTTTTCTTTCATTTGTGTAATATTTATTTAAATTTCGTAAAAACAGTTGAAAAATGTCAGTCACCCTTTACTTCATGCTCTATTTCATGAGGATCCTGATGTCCTAACGGAACCATTGACTGACATGTAATAGCTTTGGGGGAGACCGTTAAACTAAACAGGCTGTATAGGATCTATTTGACTACAATGTTGCTCAAATGAAATTAACATCTATTACTGTCTGCAAGTGTTCATCAAATATTTATATCAAATCTCGGTAGACTGAAGGATAAGCGTAGGAAACAGACTTGAGATTCAGTTTGGATTCCAGTTACAGCAATCAATTGTTACATTTCTTAAACTGAATAACTGTTTAAGGCACATGTGTCAAACTCAAGGCCCGCGGGCCACATGTGGCCCG
>NW_015113831.1:0-45991 GCF_001443285.1 Poecilia latipinna
TAAGTTATCTAATAAAGGGTTATGCACACCCAAATAATGAACAGTGTTAATTAGGTTTCTGACCTGCCTTGTGGTCAAATTAACCCCATCTGACAACAAGGGATGCTGGTGAATATCAAAGTTGTTTGTCCACTGAAATATATTAAAAGATGCAAAAAGCCAATGCAAGTTTGTGAGCAGAATTTATTTTTAAAAACTCTGAACAGAAGTGAATTTACTTGATTTTTTATTTTATTATTATTTTTATCTACACTTATATTGAAAAATGCAGACTGGAGAGTGCATTTTATTGTAATAGGCAGAATTGCAGTCCAGCATATGGTAGGACTGCTTTGCCTGATTAACTTTGATGAGGACATTTACTGTGACTCGTTGATAAATATGTGCAAGAATTGGAACAATGTGACCTTTTTCAAATATAAATGTCTATCACAAGACATTATAATTTGATTTTCTGATTACCACTGAGGGGGAACTATTAGCACCAGCAAGAAAATATACATCCCTAAACAGTGAGGTGATATAAAGGCAATATGATTCACAACTGTTTGTCTTGGCATCCACTGTATTTTCTGATGATATGCATTCGACTTCTCACTTAGTTATTTAGGGTATAAATGTGCACTTAGCAGGAACCATTCTTGAGAATAGATTGGTCATATGGCGCACTGTAAAGGTTAAGCACATGCAGGAAATGACAAAGTAATTACAGAGATGACTACAGCTTCCTGAAGAACTGCTTTGACTCAGCACACATTATAATCTCTAAATATGACTTGTTATGCCTTGGAAAACATTTGAGATAGACACATGTAAACTGATAAATTAGATACATCTCTTTCTGTGTGTATGTGTATTTCATTACAAATGTAAAATTGAGGGCATTGCTAGGGTAAATTACAAACTGAGGTTGTGCACTGTCTGTTACTCCTGAGAAGTTTGTGAGCCACGGCTGCAGCAAAGCCATCATTCAGGGCTCTCTGTCTTTGTTGTCAACCGAGGCTTTTTTTCTCTCACTCCTACATAATTCATACTGTAACTGTCCTTCGCTTTCATATATAGCTCTACCTCCACACAAACACCAAAATTCCCATTCTCAGCATCCTTTTCTTATTTCAGCTCACTTGGATATAAATCAGACATGACTGTAGCTAAAATTTCACATTTGTTTTATTAAAGAAAGTTAGCAGCTACTTTCTAATACCAATGTCATTCAAGTTATATAATAATTGATCATTATTTTATGAAATAATCATGGGATTATCCCAAACATGAAGCTCCCAAACATTAAGTAACGGGCTGTTGAACATTATTTAGATCTTTATCAAAAGGCAATAGGAAAAAATGTTACTGAAATAACAGCAATCAATACCTTCTCAAAATTGTGACCAGATTTTTTAATGTTTTCACTGACATTTTAGCAATTTAAGCCAGCAATGAGTTTCAAGTTGTGGAGGTTGAAAGGCCCTTATTCCATCACAATAATCTTTAGTTCCTTTATTAGATTCTGTATCAGTTTCAAGTCAGGATAGGATGTGTGTGAAAGGAAACATGTTGGCAAAACTAAAAGATCTGTGAGATGAACAAGTACTTTTGGACTTAAATATAAATAACATTATGAATATTTTTTTTATCAGGAAAACTTATTCCCCTGCAGCTTTCTTACTGTCTTGTTGTCATGACAGCACAGAAAGAGACAGATGATCTGAGAAAAATTTGAGCTCTTCTGCCTTCCCCTCAGTACTCCCAGTACTAACTGCAGAAATACGCCAATTGGTCAGAAGCAATGAATCAGAGCCAGGAGGCGGTCGTAGCATTGTCAATCACCTTCAAGAATGCGCTGCCCACACCGTCTCCCTTGCTCTTTTCTACACTGGTTCATAACTTCAAAGTTTCCAAACCACTTCAACAAACTTAAACACTTTAGCGGTGTTGATCGCACAGTCCTGTCTCTCGGCTGATGGGAAATCTTGGCGCAGAAGCTGTTGTTCCAGCTCAAAGGTCAATCAGACCACAGGGCTTTGGTTCTGATTCAGGTCAGTATGTTTTATTGGTTTTTCATTTTGGATTCAAAACAGGGTGGTAAGAAAGAACAGAAAAGAAAAAAAAATCTTGCAGGAATTTCACACAAGAACTGGGTAAACTCGGCAAAGAATATGATACAAACAATCACCTTTATTGCGACATACTCTGACAAGTTGATAAAGCCTGCTTCTTACTCTGCTGCTTGGGGCTTTGAGTAAAGTATTTGGTTCTTTTTCTATCTGTTAGTCTCAGAACTCAGCTGCTCCAGGAGCTGCTAGGCTCCAGTTGAAGGATTTGTCACAAGGACCTGATCAGCTAATGAAAAACTAAGCAACCCCTTTTACTCTAGAGCTCTAATTAGAAAAGGCTTCAACTATTTTTTTTACTGCATTCTTTAAAGTTATGAGTAGTCATGGATTATTTAACTGATTTCTGAGTTCCCAAATTAGCTGAATTAATAGGACGCTAATTATAACATCTAGAGGTTGTAAGAATATTAATTTATTGGAAATTAGCAGTAACATCATATAGAAGTTGTTTTGACTAAACTCATGAGTCCAGCAAGGATATTTTCAAGGGCCGTGGTTTAAATGTACAGGAAATGCCAGATTCCAGGAGTCCTGTGGTTTCACTGTTTTGGTTTGCATCTTTTAACATATTGAATACTATAGGATACGCCATCAATGTCCTTTTTCAACACAAGGGTATTAAATATGATGTCTTCATGGTCGATGACTTGTAACTAGATTTGAGGTAAAAATAGTAGAGGAGGATCAGGACGATGCCTTGACCTTCAAATGGTTATGATGTCATGCAAAAAAAAGTGCATAACAGAGCTACATTTGTGGGTCAAATGGCTTAAAACTGTTCACAGGTAATTACAAAAGGCTCAAATGATAACTGCACGTAGGGGTTCTTAAAGTCATAAAACTTAAGCTATGACTAATATATTTAGACAACCCACTAGTTAGAAAATTTGAATCAAAATCTATTATTGTTTAGGATGTAACTGAGTAAATGAGAAAAAATAGAAAAAGAAAAAAACGAGGAACAACTGAATGATTGACACATTGTTAAATATGTTCTTGCCATTTAACTCCAAAGTGATTATGTTGCCAGATATTGATGATGTCAGATAATGCTGAGCTACTGGTAGAGACTATATACAGCACACTAGACAAGAAAAACGGTGAATTAGTGAGTCTAATAGATTATATGCTTATTGTGTTGCTATATTAATAGTAAGAGTTTTTTTTGTAATAATAAATGTAAGCTAAAAGCTCTAAAATGCATGACTCTAAGTTTAGTCTGTATCCTTTGCTAAATAGTTGCAAAACCAGCCATGCTAAAAGCAAATATATGCTTCATTTCGGTATAGGCTTCTTTCTCTATCAGATTAAAATCATAAGAAGGGCAAAGGTCCACTATCAAAATCTCATAGCTCTGATAGGTCTCTGCAGTTTTTCAAATCATGTTGCTATCAATATTTCAAACATGCTTAGTGGAAAAGTACATTCATAAGGTGGCTGTGTCAGAACACCTGCTCCTTTTCCTAATAAGATGATGTATATGAAAGACAATTTCCAACACTGGACTGAGTAGATGGCCCCATCTATTACTTGTTGAGCCATTTATCTTACCAACATTGATGAATTCATTACAGTGATGGTTCTTTTTGGCATAATGAAATACCATCCAAAATAAATTGGGGGTTTGAAACGTAGAGTACGGATACATCTCCCATTTATGGAAATTTACTGATATTGTGTGGATTCCTATGACCGGTTTTGTTTGCTGAAAGTGTTGTTGACAACAGAATTTCTTTAAATACTCTTCCTTTATAAGACAAGATCTTAAAAAAAAAAAAAAAGCTTTGACCTTGTAGGAAGCTTAATATACTTTAATCAAAACCTAATTGACCAAACCAATGTAATAAGTAGCCATTAGCATTTTATTGTTCACTATATAGTTAAAATAGCTTTTAGTGTATATATATATATATATATATATATATATATATATATATATAAATATTTTTTTTCCCCTTACATTTTACTCAGGAAGACACAGGAACTGTGGTTCGCTTAAACCTAGTGTTTATAACAGCTTTCTCAGCCTCCACTTCCCAGTGCTGTAAAGGTTTTGATGGGACATGTGTCGTGTCACTGGATTAAATCACCTACATTCCCCTTAGGTTTTCATTGCAGGTCTATGACATGGGTACAGGCATTTAGTGAAACTCCCATGTGTCACCCAGCACAGCAGGACCCTGTAAGGCTCCAGGAAACATCATATATCAATGTCATAAGAGCAATCATCCACTTAAAAAAGGCTTGCTATCTACAGCAACAAAAACCCCTATTAAAGTGTTTTCCTCTTGTTTTTTTTGTTTTTTTTGCCAATGTATTACTCCATTTATTATTTTTTTTTCTCGTTTTGGCAGTAATGTAAGGTAAGGTATCTGCTTCTTCCACTAGGTCTTATTTGCAAAGTTACTGACAATATAGAAGTTAGTCTTCTCTGAAATTATATATATTCTATTGCACTACTTTGTGTCTTATGAGATATGACACTTCTTTATGGGCAGAAAATTGAAGCTTAAACATTTGCCAGTAATCAGGGTGACTTGCTGTAAGAAAATCAAAGTTGGTAATATCAGGCAAAATGACATAGGAAAAACACAAAATGTTCATTTCTTTAGTCAAGACACAGCTGAGAAATGTGAAATAAGGTAGGAGTCGAGTGTCTTAAAAAGTTAAGCACAAAAAGGGAAATAAAAACATGTGAATTAAAAGTGCATGCCATTTGACATTTCATTTCTCTTTAATATACTCCATAACTTGTAAAAATGTTTGTTTTATTTTGCTTTTTTTATTTGTCCTCTCTCTCTCTCTCTCTCTCTCTCTCCAAGAGCTCATGGACCCCAGATAACATGACTATAAAAAAGTGATAATGTCATATAAACATAAAACTAAGAAAAGCATTTTCAACACCTCTTTAATGGCCGTTTTAAAAAAGCTCAAAGATGGATACTGCAATGGATTGCATTAAGGAGGTTGATTTGCTTGTTATGTACTTGTGGATTATACAGGAATAAAAAAGGAATGCATCCTTTCATTTCTTCTATAAAATGTCAATCCATCATCTTGAAACCTGAAATTAAACGTAGTTGGTGGATAAAGCAGAACATAATACCATAAATATAGTTTATCTTTTCAGTTTGTTGATCTCAGGAAAACCCACAATCTGAAAAAGTGAAGCAAAAAAACAAACAAAAAAAAACAACAAAAAAAACAACAATGTGTAACGCAACAGTAAATTTGGTTTGATTTATTAGAGAGAGAGAGGCCCTTAGCAAAGATGAGCTTTGACTTTAGACATGTGGAGTAAACCAATTGCACTTTTGGAAAGGGGTTCAACTTAAGGCCATGTCTAAGACCCATGTTAAAATAGTTCAGAAACAGGATGATGCAAAATGTTCTTTGGAAGATCAAATGGATTATGTCTTCTGTAGCAGGGCTCTATTATGACTTGGACAAAACAAAAATGATTGGCCAATGGCATAGTTTCTTTCAGTTATGTTTATTGTGCTCATTTTCAGTCTGTCAGAGGTGAACAAAGATGGCGATGTGCAGCATATTTACACAGGACGCCCAAGGGAGATTTAAAAACAACAGTACCTTCATTATAATAGTCCATCACCTTCTGTGTCACTTGGTTGGAGAATAAACTCAGACTGGCTCCCTGCGCTGCAGGGCCCTATTTTATAGTCATAGGCTCCGCCCACAGGAAGACAAAACAAAACAAAACAAACAAACAAAACAAAAAAAACTAGGCAAATATTTCTAAGTTAAGTAAAATCTTATCAAAGTATACAAAACAAAATAATTATAGCACTGAGAAAAAAAATAAATAAATAAACCTGTGACCAAAAATACAGTACTCAATGTAATAGAAAACACCCAATACGTCCTGATGACATCATGTGACTCCCGCATCGCGCGCCACAATCCGGAAACAGCCCTGTTTGAAAATCTGAACCGGGAAAATGTTTGACGCTGAAAATTACACGTTGGGATGGATATGATAAACGTGGTAGGAACCCCTCCCACGATGAACCGCGCCAGTTTGAGCTGAAACAAAAAGTGAGTTGTCGGTTGTACATATGTTTGTGTGCGTGCGAGTGGGCTTGCATGTTGACACGGACTTTACGTTATGACTACGTCCAAGCTCGTGGCAGTCGGCTCCTTCGTCACATCTTCATTAATGTTGGTAATTTCAAGAATGACAGTGTTTTTTGGGGGGTGGTACTGGAGGGCATACATTTCCAACAGTAATGAATGACATTCAATAGAACCAGGACAAATATTTTATAAACATGTGCATGTGTGCCTTTCGTTTTAATACCTGAAATTGTGTCTCAATACATATTGGATGCATACACGCACCATTTTATTTGGTTACATCAATCCTTAATGAGTGTGAGGCTCCAGCTGACAGCTGCATTGCCCTGAGCTGCAGTATAACCGCTCATGCTCTTTCCTCTCTGCAGCTTTCGCTATGGGGGGGTAGTGTTAAACAGCAGAGCCAGAAAACATCCTCAAGCCCAGTAGCCATAAACAGGACTGATGTCTGCCTCCAGAACGTTGACTTTATCCAGTCAAGCCTGAGAAAGATCATTTGGCATCATTGAGGAGGTATGGCATTCAGATGAACATGCATTCACCTTGATATCTTTTCTTTAACCTGCTTTCAGCAATTGCCACTGGATGCTATTTAATAAGATGATAAACCATAAGCTGGCTCAAAAGTGCAGTTATATAATGACCTGTACTTTTATGAGAGTTTTGCTCTGCTTTATAACGGGTAAAATTTATGGTATTTTACCACGCTTTTATTTAGAAAATATTGTACAATGCACAGCACTAATGAAGCACAAGCTGTGCTAAAATGTAGGTGAACATCATCTTTCTAAGCAGGGTGGGAATGGTTTTTGTGCTGTCAGATGTTTGGGAAAATCATGTTTGTTTCTTAAAAAGTCTTCTCATTTATCAAAAATAATTAAAGCCAAAGCAAAACAAGAGTAAAAGCAGGTTATACTCAAAAGTGAAAACATTGTGAGAAAAACTTTGGCAAGGCAAAATGCAAGTAAGACAGACAAACGTCTTGGATCAACGGACCAATAATGTTACATTTATATTTTTGTAACAATGGTGGGCTAAACACACACCACTCCAATACGCAAGATGTAATAGTGTTTACTGGAAGTCAAAGTTTATCACAGCTGGTGGCTGTGAAGTTATTTTTGCATTTATGGTATTCCCATAAATGTTATTTTGCAGTGACATACAGTATATTATCTACAGTGAAAATCAATATATCTCCAGTATTTCTGTGTGCTTAAAATATAAAACACTTTTTTTGCTCTTTACTTATGTCTACAATTTTACACTGCTCTTATAAGAGAGGAATCAAGCTTTTTTCCCCCTGTCATTTAAATGCCGTTTATCCATCAACCAAACTGTGACAGCCTTAGTTGTCTGTATTTGCATGACTTGGTGATTTTTAATTTCTGTATTTTGTTAATCAGCTGTGATTCTGGGATTTATTTTACTAATAGTTAGACTAATTAGTGTTCTTATTCATCAATTAGTCCTGAATCTACAGTAAATTATTTTCCCTTCCTGGATTCAAGATTTAATCATCATACACTAGTAATCAGGGTTCCAAGCCAGCAAATTTTAAATGCCTTTTTTAATTAAATCACCTCCAAGCTCTGTTCTAGAGGCTCATTAGTGTTTGATTAACTTTGAATTAACAGCAGTTGACAGAAGGAATAAATAGTAAACCCACATCCAACAGCCCATCAGTTTCAGTTAATGTTCGTGCCGTTTAAGTTATAAAACTGTTTTAGGATCGTGGTTATATTTTTTTGTTGTTGTTTTTTTTCTTTTGCTCTGTTATGAAGAAAATACAAACTGGTTTCCTATTATTATTATTATTATTACAATAAGAACAAGTGTAAATATGGGAAAATGATGGAGGATTTAAAAATATATATATCTTAATGGTTGTGAAAACACTTTTATATGTGGCAAGGAATTAGAATCTAACAATACTGGTACATAATGAGAATACATTGTTTGAACCACTGCATGCATCAAGCCCTGTATAATAGCCTCATATTTCTTGGTAGCAACTCTAAGTGCATTGCAATCATGGAGCATATTGTTTTTCTCTAGCCGACTGTCTACAGGACCACCACCACCAGTGTGCCACAGTCATCACATTTTAGTATGCATTTCTTTCCCACTGAAACTAGTTAGTTAAAAAAAAAAAGAAAAAAAAAAAGGGGGTACTCACATGTCACTTTCTTATTGTTTTTTTTTTTCTCCACTGCTTGGAGATACAAATTTAGAAATTTTCCAAAGTCATTTTGACACAAAAAAATATGCAGCACTGAATACTTGTAGACATGTTTTCTTGTGGGACTCATGAGAATGTGACCGACTGCAAAATTCTTTCTGAAAGAGTTGATGTTCTTTTTTTTTTTTTGTATCCTGGTATGTGCTCTCAAACAATAAAAGTAGATGAATCCAAAAATACATGTGTTATTTGTATCAACAGAAAACATTGTGCATTACAGACAGGTAGGGAGCCTCAGCTGCCTTTTTTTTTTACTGCTTTTTTTTTTTTTTTACTTTCCTCCGAACAAAACCCTGCAATTTCCACACCTCACTTTTTGTATCATATCATGGCTCCTGGGTGCTTTAGCTAGATGCAACCCTGGAGATTTTCTTGCTGTGAGATTGCTTCTCAAGCAGAGAACATCCAGCTGTGTAGCACATGAACAGCAACTGTGAAGAAGGTCTGGACCTAATTCTCCACAGAAATTCTCTTCTGTACATCTGCGAAAACAACTCAAGTTATTTTTGCACACTGCCCTCAGTGGTTCCGCTTAACTTTGTGTACAAGCAAGTAGCTGAAGAACAAGCATAGCAATAGTTTTCGTACTGTGCATTTATTCAGCTCATCAAAATGTTTCTTAAAAGCGATTCAAAAATCTAGCAAACGGCTTGGACAGATATGGTCTGACTTTTTGAAGATGTTGTTTCTGTTTGATATTTTCAGGAATGGCTGAGCACACAGAATATGTCTGCAGCAGCTTCTTTTGCTCAAAGAAAAGTAAGTTGAGCAAGTTTGCAAGTCAGATAAGGATAACCTTCGAAGATGTCTTATCTGTTGCTGAGGGCCATTAACAACCTACATCTTAGAGCTGAGATTACAGATACAACTATACCACTGGATTATTTATGATGGTAAGTATGCATGCACCATTCTCACCTGTTTTTAAGATACTGCTGTGTTTTCGTTTTGACCGTCTCCCAAGAAACGTTTCCGAATCCAGTAGAAGAAGTGACAGTAGGCCGACAACTAAAAGCCATCTAACTAAATCACGCTAGGTCTTCAGCAAAAGACCTAGCGCTGGAGACTTGGAGGTCTTTTGCTGACCTCTAACTAAAGACGTTAGCAAAAGATTTATTTTACTCGCTTTAGTTCACAAAAGTATCACTCATATCCTGATGCCTTAAATCAGAAGTAGTAGTGCAGTCCTCCACTACCGATTGTCCAGAATAGTTGTGGACACTGAATGTAGGTTGACCAAAATTGCTAACAAAAAAAGCTGCACTGATTACACATGTTCGCCTGCTGCTTCAATGGGAAAATATCATGTCTTTTAGTCGCTCTAACAATGTGACACATGTTTAAATGTGCAACAAAAACTACAAGAAAATTCTCTTGCGTCAATTTCATGTCATGTCACACATTGATTTGGGTATTGTTTTACTCAGTTGGGTTTGTCATGAAACTAAATAAAAAATTACTGCCTTGCCAAGGAAAAAACAAAAAAAAAAACTAAAAACACCCCAAGAAAAGAGTGGTGAAATCAGGGTGTTTACTAACTATGATGTTTACTAACTTTAATTACCAGAAAGTAATAGGAACTAGTTGTTACAAAGTTTCTAAAGATTTAACATGTTTGTTTATGTTACTGAACAAAAAGAAGCACACAATTTCATATAAATAGCTGATTTTTTTTTTTTTTTTTTTTTTTTTTGCCTTAATGTCTCAGAGTTTTATTTTTGATTAAACACATTGATAAAATTGAAGATTGATGATGCGGGAGTGAGGGACCCTTAAGTGTTGAGCCATGGACAAAGATCTGGCTGAACTTCCAGTTGATTTCCATCAACATCCATGCAGCACGTGTTTGCAATGTGCAGCCACAGTCTTGCTGAGGGTTTCTTAATTTCCAGGCAAAGTATGTTGCTGGAGTTAGGATGGATATGAGTCTGTGCTATAATCCCTGCCAATATCCGCCCACAGCCTACATGCAGACATCCAGTCATGGCTTATCCCAAAAGTTGGTTAAACGCTACCTGCCACAGTTATTCAACACCTAATTAGAATATTGACAAAAGAATGGGCATAAAGTGGTTCTCCTTTAAGTTCTAAAAGTGGCTGAATGAAGGAATTCCTAATGCTTGATTAACCTACATACTTTTGCATTGCCATGCAGTACTGTCTTGAGACTGTGTAGAAAATTGATAACTTTTTTTTTCCTTTTCAAACTTTCCTTGAGTGATACATTTTAATTAGATTCTGGATAAAGTGCAGCTGATAGAATACCAATAAGTGCAACAGCAACAGACAATGAGTGAATTTAAAAAAACTGCAGTAAATAAAGTGCTTCCACCACCCTGAGGCAATAGATAAAGTCAGCTTGAAAAAAAAAAAAAAACACCTTTAATGTCTGCAGTTACATTAAAGGTGTAAATATTTGTACATATTTAACCTATCCAATGACGTTTTGACTCCTATGGTCTCACCATCTGCTTTTCCCTCCCGACTCTGTGTGAATACTACACTTTCATGTCACACAGGGCCCCACAAGTGAACACTAACTAGTTTTTGCTGCCACTTAATTGCCATTAGTGTATTGGATAAATGGATCCTGGAGGACAGAGGACTGGGAAAGGCGCAGCATAGCTTTTTGAGTAAATGTTATCAATGTTCATTGTGATGCTTCCCAGTCCAGGGTAAATTGTTGATTGCAATCAAAATCCCTCATCTAATCAAGGCATCACAAATCAGAGCAAATTATGACAAAGTAGGCTTTGAGCATCAGAGCTTGAAATATTATACCCTGTGGCCAAAATAACCATCATGGTGAGAACAACAAAAATACAATCAGTTCTCACGATTTGACAACTGATGATCAATGGAGTACATCTGCACAAACAAGATAAATGCTCAGGGTATTTATTTTTCTTTTTGTGTTCTTTTGAATATGTGCTATCTTCTTTTCCAGAAAAATAAGAACAAAATCCACAACAACATTGCTTTAAGCATTGTACAACTTGTTTGTGACTGCAATATATTAACTGATA
Source organism: Poecilia latipinna (assembly GCF_001443285.1). Lineage (NCBI taxonomy): Eukaryota > Metazoa > Chordata > Actinopteri > Cyprinodontiformes > Poeciliidae > Poecilia > Poecilia latipinna. Next base: position 11,478 of record NW_015113831.1, read on the forward strand.
ATGCAGATAAAAAAAGAAAATTGTATCTCAAACCAACAGGTCCCTGTTTACAATAAAGCATTAGTCACTTTATAATTGTGCATATTGTGGTTGTATTTACATCAACTTAAAAATAAACATTTTTAGTTTCTATATTTTAATACTTGATTCAAATAAAATAACTGTTTCAGAATAACCCTCCTTTGTAAATCAATCATTATATGGTGGATGAATAATTAACCTCAGGTTCATTTAATGGGAGTAGAAGGCTGAAGAAAATGCCTGTCTACATAGCGAAAGAAATTCATACCCTGCATTAATATATATTGGAAATAGAGTAGAACACATTAATATAAATGAGTATTTTCTATATGGCTCAGTTTAACTGATCAAGTGTCATTAATGTAACAGGGTTTCATTATCTTCATGTTTCTCGTTCTTGCGATTTTTGGTAAGACAGCTTGCAATTACCTGCAGGGTGTAAGTATTAAACTGAACCGCTACTTTATCAATATATTAAAAAAAAGATTAAATAATACATAGGATTGCTTTAGAGCACTTGATTTAGTTTTTTTTTGTATCATAGGATGGACAAGCCTTTTAATATTGACATCCTCATCCTAATAACTTACTTGCATCTCTTATCAGCTGTTTTTGCCTTGTATGATTTCACTATAAATATGTTGGCTGTTGAAGCTTGTTGTTTGAGAGGAAATGTTTTAAAATTGTTATATGTTCACAAAATAGGAAAGCTAACTTTGTTCTGTAGGGTGATGAAAAAAAAAATCAAACCCTTACCAGGAAACAGAAGTTAATTTCAGGTTGCACTCCTCTTTAATTTGTTTTGACATCTTAATTGCCAGTACACCAACATAAGACTTTGAATGACAGGCATTTGGATAAAAGTCTGCCTATATATATTCACATGTCGCCCGGGCATTTTGATGAGAAATATGAAACACAAAGGCAATGGACATAAGACGAGAACGAGGCACTGTTGGAACCCTACGCAGCGGGGTTACATTAGAAGACTGCGGCAGAGTATCGGCGAGTTCCTTGGAGTTGTACATATTTAATTTTAAAACAGTCCTGGTCTCGGTCAAGAGAGATTTGAATATGTGGTTTGACCTCCTACAGTCCTGAGTGGGTGGGGTGAGTCTAATAAAAGTGAACATCCTTCCCAGGATACTTTACCTTATGCAAATGTTATTTCTTAAAACTATTAAAACAACTTTCACTGACATTTAAAAATGCTTTTCTACATTTATGTGGCACGGGAAGACATCTAGGCTTATAGGGGCACTATTGCGTATTTTCCAGTCACATAATACTATTTTATAGCTCAATTAAGTCACTAACTTACCTTGAGTTGTTATGAAAATGCTATGTATATATTAGGGGTGTGTAATAATATCGATTTTGCGATATATATCGATATTTTCTTTCCTAGAAAAATATCTATTTATCCGCAAGTATCGTAACATCCAACTGTCTGTCACCTTGCTCACTCACTGCTTGCTTTGCCAGGAGAGTAATTAGGTCATCAGGCTTAGAGTGATTCCTTCAGATGTTAAGTGTCAAGGTTAAAAGGTAAAAGGTATCAAACTATTCAGAGCAGGGTACTTGGTGCACTTTATTTACTTTACAAATGCATGTAAGCTCCAGTTTGTACTGTTTCAATTGAAAGAAACATGTTTTCTCACCACTTCTTTGATTCATTTTGTACAGCTGTCGACTTTAAGTCTGTGTCCATGTCCAACCAGAGCCAGGTATTGTGTAGTTGGTGCAGGTATTGTGTAGTTGGTGCTTTTAATCAGTTTTCAGTTAAATTAATTCAATCCAACTCACAAAATGTCATCAAAATCACTCTGTCCCTCTAAAATCTTTCAGAAAATCGCAAAAGTGTATTAAATTGTATTGTTTGCTGAATATCGCAATATATGTCGTATTGTGAGCAGAATATCATGCATCATATCGTGAGATTATTGTATCACTACAGTCCTAGTATAGATCAAGCATAGTGTAACATAAATTTGACTTTGCAATTGAACACCTTGATCATAGGTCTTGGTATTTCTCCACTTATGTTTCCGGGGTTGCTGATAGAGTGCTATATTCAGTTTTTTCTTGCTTATTTTTATTAGTAATTTAGTTTCAAATGTGCTTTTTAATGTTAAATTTAAATGTCCAAAAAGTCATTTTGATTGAGATCAAAGTAAAGCTAAAGCAAAATGTCCCCTTTTCTATATCTGTGAGCAAAAACAGTTTCCAAGAACAGAGTGATTTCTTGTTTGCATGTGAATTTTTGATAACAGAGAATAAGCGGCAGAGCACAGTGGAAATCTCTGACTATTAAGTTGCATCAGACAGCACCATCTGTTAGAACTGTGTGCCTTTTGACTGTTTAAGAGAAGACAATTTCACATGAAATGTTCCTGACTAATCATGGATAAATAAGGTCATTTCAAATTCATCTTGGCATACAAAAGAGAACACTCAGAGCCAACATGCTTTTGAAATCACTTCAGCAGACGCTCAAGTCATAAAACAAAGAGAAAAGTAGCCTGAATAACCTTCCAGTCACTTTGGTGAATTTTCTGCAAAGAACTAAGATGAAGTTTTCTGCAAAGTCACAATTTCTACAGTAGTCATACAGTATATGTATGTCTTGCATTTTCTATGCATTCTGTCATGTTTTACTCACAAAACTCAATGTATTTTAACTTTAAAGTTCTTAGCAACCTAATCCCTGACAGTTCTGGTGTGTTCATTGATCTTCATTATGTTTCCTGTGCTAAAATTTGATCTAACAAATGCAAATGACTAATTACTAAACTTCTGAAGTGAGTTGGTAAGTGGTCACTGGGAAAAAGGGCCTTGAAACCAAATCATATTTTTTCCTGGCTGAGTACTTTTGATTTTTACTTTTAATCATTTTGATTTTCTGCTGGTGTTGCCTGTTTAAGAGTATGTCATCTTCTTCTGAGCTATTACACAAGATTCAGGTTGTTGAACAAGCTGGTACTGGATAATAGCTAAGGGTTTATGTCCTGTTTCTGTAACTGGAACCTTTTAAAATGAATTCTGGACAAGAAATACAAACAGCTGCATCGAGAACTCTTCATGCAGAGTCCAGCATACCTCTCATAACCTTGCTCCCCTAACTAGAGATGAGTTAGTTTACATTAAAAATTAATGTCCTATTATGCCCCTGGGCCACTGTTTCTAACCTTGGTCTAGATACAGATGGAATAATGTCCTCAGGGAAGGACCTGTGCCACCTGGAGTTACTTGGCTGACCTAAATCCTGGGCAATAGTTGAACAACCTGTTCTGACTCACCCTCTGTCTTTGGGTCTGAGCCTGCACAGGGCTGACTTCTGTTTTGAAGGTTTTAAATTTGATTGTGTTACTACTACATGTCAACATAACAAGACCTAGATTTTTATTTCAACCTTAAATAAGTCTTTCATCACTTCCACTTCACTCCTCAGGTCATTAGGAAATGTCTCCACTAAAAAATCTGATGAAAGGCTATGAAACTGATATTTAGTATATCCAAAACTCATAATTATAGTCCAGAAATAGTGAGTTAAAAGGTAGATATAATATAAACTATTTGCATTTCTTTATCAAATGGTAATATTTATAAAATACATCAAAATGTTTTAATCTACCCATATTTTCCAAAAATTATTTTTCATCCAATGCTTTTATTAACTCTAAATTTAGTATGGATTTCCTTGAACCCACAAAACATGAAATGTATGCATAAACCCTCAAACGTACTGATTGAAATGTGCGGTTAAATAGATAAGTTAAAATACCTTCTGAAGAAATATATGGTCTTATGGACAAGAAAGGTATTGACTAAACTGGTGCTGCAATGAATAAAATAATGTTTGCTGGATACAAGTTGAAGCTTCCAAATTGAAGGACACTGGATCAACTCCTCCTAGTTTCTTGCTCAGTGTCTGCAAAGAGTTACAAGAGCTTTTGTTGAACAAGGTGGAACTGTGAAGATGGAGGACTAACTTTAAATTCTTCAACCTCAACACTTATGCTTGGATAGGGACAGTTAGTTGTTCCAGCAGTACAGTGATTTAAAGCACATAAAACTGATTTTTGAACTGATAAGTCAGGCCAACATTTTGTTCCTGAAATGGCGCAAAGCAGGAGTGGAACAGCATACAGAACTACTGGAAACTTCCTCAGTGGGCAAATGGGTTATGGAGAACCTGTCGCAGTCGTCCCGTCATCACGCAATATACCGTTATGTAGCGTCTTTACGCTTCAAACTATGTCATATCAAATGCCTTTTCTATCTCGCTTCTGCTCCAGTCAGGCAGATCAGCTAAATACGTGGCCGCAGAGCGGACCTGTAAACACCTGAATGAGCGCTACAGAGCAAGCCAGCTGACCATGAGGAGTGCAGAACAGAAGAACCTTTTCCATAAAGCCTGGCCTACAGAAACAAACAAAATCTATTGAAAACTCAACAGTCACACAACAGAAAAGCCTTGTCTCCCTATAGTATGAAATGAATGAAATCACCCTCTGTGTCTCAAATCCAGGAGAGAGATGCAGAGAACAGTGGCTCCAGCTCATCATGCAGAACTGGCCCAAGGTTGTATGAGGCCTTGAGCAGAAAGTAATTTAGGTGCCCATTTTCATGTTAAGAACATCACAATCACTAAACATTTCATGCAGACATGAAATGCTTAGTGGAATCTGGAGGAGGAGCCAAATTAATTTGGCCGAGCTTAAAAGCAATCACTCATAATTATTTATTATTTGCTGGGACGTATTTGTGAATAAAACAAATGTTCATGACTTAAGATGAATTCAAGTCATACAATTTCATTCATCAGTACAAGCTTATTTATCATCATCACATCATTTTGATCTGTGTCAGGATGGCCAGAAGCTGCTGAATGACTCTACTCTCCTCTGCAAACATTGCCAGCTGTGACTCCAAGGAAACCCACAATGTCTATCTGTGAGACTGCTAACCGCAGCAGGCAGGCAATGTTAAAGGCCTTGCAAAACAAAATAAAATGGAAAAAAAATAGTTCCACTCACAACCAGATACTTGGCGTCTATTGATATAGCTGTGTGTTGTACAAACAGCAAATTAGAAAACCATAAACATTTGCGGATATGGATAAAAACTGTCAAGTATAAGTCAAAATACTCTGCCTGAATCTTATTTCTGCTAAGAGGTGAGCACTGAAGTGGCTAATTAAATGTAAACTGCCTAATGTAATTTGTCATGGCATCTGAAAGACCCAAGACAGATTCACGGCAAGCAGATGCTACTCAGCATTTCTCTAGCAAAGTCTTTCATATGGGTCACCATTTCCTTAGACGTCGCTCATGCCAGATGGTGGAGTTGGGGGCGTGGATGAATATTGCTTTTTATTGCCATCCATCTTCATGTTTTGATTGTTCACAAATGACTTCTTTATTGAGAATTCAGTTTTTGTTCCAGGTGCTTCAGATGAACACAGCAGACTCCCCCTGCTTGATAATCATTAGCAGCCATACTGGACAAATACTGGGGGGGGCTTAACAGATTACATCCCAAACTAAGCTGCTGAACAACCAAACTCTGTTTGGGTAAACATAGAGCAAAATTGAGGTTATTGAGAAATTCTGTTAATTACGTATATGAGAAACATCACTTGTATTCCTTGCTGGGATATAAGGTTGTGTTCCCTGTTTACTCTGAGCCATGGGCAGACCTTTGCCGTTCTTGACCAGGTTGCTTCTTAGAGAACCAGTCATTGATCTGTTATTTCTCATTTACCCTGGCCAAATAATCAAACTTGAGACCTTTGAAGCTCTTCTCAAAAGACAAAATGATTGTGAAAGGTCACAGGTTGAGGAGTGCAGTATAATCTGTATAGTCATACCAGTTATAATAAGAAAAAATAGGTTATTCATTTATTTTTTTTTTTATATATTTTTTTTTATATTTCTTTCTATCCAGTTTCTTGCCAGAAACATTATGTCAGATTGAGGGTCTCATTTTTGTGTAAAAATTAGTTTTTACTTTGTCATTTAATATTTCTATACTTGTCAACCCCTTCTCCAAAAACTAATGTTGTTGATTATGACTGATTTGTGAAAGGAATAATATCCTAGGGGGGGGGTCAAATATTGTTAATAGGCACTGTATCTAGGATTTGTCTGAAAATTGTTTATCTTGTCCTTGACTTAAGAGTTGTCTCAGCCTCAAAGCAAAGTTTCAAAGTGAAATTGGTATTTTCTTCTCTCCATAGTTTGACAATAATTTTTTAGTTATATGCAGTTTACAGGGATACAAACATATTTTCATTAATCAGTGCAACTCATGCCACACAGCTACAGTGTGTATGACAATCAGTCACGTTAAAAGTACATTTCATACAGTGGAAGCACAAAAATTAAAAACAAGTGTAACCACAATGATAATGTTCCAGTATCTCAGAAGCTCTAAGTGACACATAGACTGTACCTAATATTTTGATATACCAACTAAAACACAATGTTAAGTTATTTTTTATGTTTTTTATCATTATTTTCTGTAATTTTGTAGTACTAGATCTCACAGTATGAGACGAGAAAATCTTCCCAGTTTCTTCCTACGGACCTGATTTGTGGAAATGGCTTCATAGTGAAATGGTTTTTCCTTCTACAAGTTATAATTTTGCTGTTGCCACAACAAAAATTCATACCGTACCTTGGTATGGTTAAAAGGTTGCATTCTTATTCACAGTTTTGCTTTGTAATCAGAGACATAATTTTAGACTTGGTACAGTGAAACAAAACAAGGAGGAATTACTATTCTAAACTACTGAGTATGTTGCTTGTGTGCCTCACAGTTTGACAGAATAATTCCTGTGATTTCGCTTGAATGGGACACAAAAAGGAAGCGTCACACTGTGAAACCTGGATAACCTATTTCATGTTTAATGTCAATCACAAAAGATTTGACTGTGATCATTTTTTGACCACTTTAACATTTACTGCAATGTCAGTTTTACGCCAACTGCTAAAAAAGGTTTTTAATCTTCTGTGAGCTGCTGAGTACAGGTAAAATTATTTACAATAATGTAACCAATGGAGTGAAGATGACAAACTCCTACTTTCAAAGGAGGTTGGGACAAATTAAATTTAAACAAGTCAACTACATTTTTTTTTTTTTTTTGGTCACTGTTTTCATAGTTTTGAAAGTGCAACTTGTTCTTATACTGTTGGAAAACCTGTTTATTTTCCCTTTAGATTATGCCACATTTGTGAGAAAAATGATTTCGCATCTTGAGCATCAGAGTTAAATACATTGATTCTGCCCATGTGTGCTTGCCAAATCCTTTCGCTCAATGCCAAAAAGCTTTTGCTGTGGCATCAGTATCACTCGAAAAACAAGGCTTGTCATCAGCAGAGAACATCTTAATGCAGACAGATATCGAGATGGGATTCTGCAACAAGTGGCCACACCATATCTGCACTCTTAGGGACAGAGCTCTGTCCTCCAACATCACAATGTGCGTCAACACATAGCAGGGTTTATCACAGACTGCTTCCAGAATTTGGGAGAGGAGACGATGGAAAGGTCTGTCTGCAGCACTGACCTCACTGAACACTTGTGGGATCAGTATGAACATGCTGCTCATGCCCAAATGACCAACACAGGCATATTTGCTGTCTTGCACCAGCTGCTGATTGATAAATGGGATGCCATCACACAGCAGTGTCGGAGCAAGTTTTCCAAGCATTTTAACAACAGAAACACAAAAAAAAAAAAAAAAAAAAAAAATCAACCAAACACACATTTCCTTACGTTTTGTTGTAAGTATATTCACAAAGTGATTTTCAGTGGGTCTAATTGCACAATAAAACTATTATAATACAAATGGGTGGCCTGATTACAGGCTAGACTGCAGATTTTATTTTATATTCCATTAGTCGTTCAGGCAAATATAGCCATGTTTGTGTACAAGCCCACATAAACAAGGGTTTAATCAGCACCATTCATCTGACATTAATGAACACATTTTTTTTAAGTTGAGAAATTGTGTTGTTTAGTCACACTGCTTTTGTGTTGGAGGAAAATTGTAATTTGTGCCTATTCTATCAGAGACTTAATGCATCATGATTGCTGCAAAATTGTCATTGTAGATGGAAGTCAATAGACCATAATCGGACATTAAATCACTGAAGTCCTTTCAAAAATTCAATTAAACTTTAGCTGAAAATATATCAACACCGGATGTAATAACTGACCGCACCTCTGAACCATGGAATTTGAATAAACTCAGTGGTTATTTGAGGATAAATATTAAATCACCTAAATCTGCACATCTGTGGTCATTGTTTTACTGCAATACAACAGTTTTTAAAACCTGCAGAGCTAATTTCTCAGCTGTGCTGTGTGAGCCCCTGACTTGAAGATTACCAACTGTGCACAGGCAGAACATCTGCGGTTATTGATCCACTGGGCTCAACAACCCCTCTGATCTTTATGACATTGAGACCTTATCAGTGACAAACAGGGATGCTTGTGATGCTAAAAGCTCCCACTGAAGGTCTATATATAAATACTTAGCAGGATACAAGAATTTACAACATAAAATATACGAGAATGTTCTTGCTTGTTTACGCTGTCCTCTTGCCTCAATAAAGTTGTTGAATTTTGGCTGGTTAGGTGTTGTGTTAAACTTGCATGTTCCCTCATGCATGTGCAGGTTCAGTAGTCTGGCTTCAAAGCATGTCAGGTTATGTTGGTAATATGATGTTGACTCTTGAAACCTGGAGTCTAATTCTCAAAAGGGGGACACGGGTTTGGAACATGAAGAATTGTATACATTTGATCTTTTTGTGTCCAATTAATAAATATTTTTGGCATTTCACTGCAATTTTCTAACATAGTGCTTTAAACTAAACTATTCAATTGTAACTGGTTATGTGGTTGTTATTAAGGTGGTAGGGTAAACAGTTCAATTTAGGTCCCATTTGACCACATTTTTTCACATTTTGCTTTTGCTTAAAAATGTCACTTGGTACTCTTCAACAGCTGCCAAATTTATGAAATGCAAGACCTGTAATACTAGTTATCTTAGCTCAGTTCTGGATCTCTGCAGCTTTTTTTTTTTTTTTTTGTCTGGATTATCAGGTTTGGGGCTTGGTCATTACTTTGTTGGTTTATGGTTGAATAATACCCATTACAATCTCAGATTAGGAATTAAACACAGCTCTGTGAGATGTTCAAAGCTAGGGGTACTTTTCGTTGTCTTAATTCTGCTTTAGTTCATGGCTTGTCTGTATCTGTTGGTTGACGTTTGCTCTTTTAATGTGCTTTGACAGACTTTCACAGAAGGGTTGTGTTTTATGTGGATTTTTCTGTTTATGAAGGACTACATGGTGGCATCGTTGTTAGCCCTGTTACTAACAACAGTGTTAACAACGATGCAGCAAGAGTGTCCCGGGTTTGAATCCCTCACTTGGGTATCGGCATTGAGTTTGCTTGTTCTCCTAATGCTTGTGTGGGTTCACTCCACTTATGCATGCAGCTTTTAATCAAGGAAGGAACTATAATCACATTCTTCAGTCACTTGGAGTTGGGCATGAAGTAATTCTTAAGAGACACTTAAGGTGGCTACTCAAAAAGCGGGCGCTTCAACAGAAACAGTACCCAACACTGTAATGCCGCAAGATGTAATAAATTCTGGCTTCAAAATGTGATAAAATGTCATTAGAACCACATTAATAATCAAAACAAAATGTAATAAATTCTTGAGGGTATTTTATAAAACTTTCTGCCAGAGTACATTTTGCACCGATTATTACAAAATGAGGAGGTAACACTATTTAAAAAAATGATTATGTAATAATTTGGTGCATTATGCAATAAACAATCACAAAACCGTGTCAGTGCTCATCCTAATCAATATACTTTTAATAACATTCATGTTGTAAACCTCACACATGTAACCCTTTCGACAATTAGTCCGAACGTTGGTTATTTAATCATGGATTTACACAACATGTCACAGGAGGAAGCTGGAATCAAATCGACAGCCTTTCAGTTGAAAGGCTACTAAAGCCACCTGGCCACAGTTGCCCCAACTGTGAGAAAATCAAAAGATGGCATTGGGATATGGATCCTTCTTTTCCCCTCATAAGAACTGTATATATGAGTATTTTAAGTTTACTTTAAATCTAACACGTTTTCACAATATTAAATAATTTCCAGTGCAAACATTTTTACAAAATTCCATTCATCTGCAGGATTAGTGTTGTCATGTTGGACTTTGAAGAACTCCAACTCTGGGAAAATATTTTAGAAATTATTCAGGAATTCTGTCTTCTACAAACTCAAGTGGCATCAATGAACCTCCCACACAGTCTGAACATGTACATTTTTTGCTCTCCTGACCTTAACCACTGATTTGTGTAACTCCTGGCAGTTGCATTTCTTCAGGTTTATTGATGGTCTGTGGTAATCGGTGAAAAAGCTAGAACAGTAAAAAATGGATTTTAAACAGCTTCCTGCACCTTTCTTCTATTTTTTGATGAACAATTATGACTCAAGAGAAAGTTGATTAAAAGGTCATGTTTAGAATTGATTATTTAGAAATTGAAAATGTTACGTTTATCATCTGCAATTTAGAGTTGAATGTTTGGAATAAATCAAAAACCTGGCAAGACGTTACATTGGCAAATGTGTTTTCACCACCTGGTCTATCATGTTTTAGACTGACATGATAGACCAGCTCACATATGCACATTGTGAGCTTTCAGTCTTAAAGCTTCATTCTCAATCGTGTTCCTCAACAAAGCTCAAATACTTTGTCAACTCTATTATAAATGCAGTATTTTTGTTGTGTTTTTTTTTTTTTGCACTGCACAGAGAGGTGGGTCAGATATCTACTATAATATCATAAAATCTCTCTTTTCAGAGGTTCCGCTGCTTTGCACAACAGCTCACAATCTGCAGTTGTTACCATGGCAATATCAACTCTCATCCTTTCTTCATATTGCTGTTCTTAGCCCTCATACTTTGCAATTCCCTCTTATGTCTCATGTCATAACAAAAACCTTAACATTAATGAACCCAAGGATTTCATTATGATTCTATGCCAGGCACCTGATGCCATTTTTTTAGTTAGATAAAGGAAGACATTATCTAGCTTTTAGAAGTATTATTACAACTATATTATTCACACAAATATTGACAAGATATATCAATACTTGAATGAGTAAAACAAAAATGCACATTTTTCATAATGTGCATTGATGATATTTCTCGGCAGTTAAATAAAGGCTTCCCAGCCATCCACTGATTTGTAGTAGAAATCATTAACACATCCTTTTTTTCTCCTTTAGCCACCTAAATGCTGAAACTGGCTGAGGTTCCCGCACCAAAAACAGAAACATAAGAACAAACAAAAAACCTTGGACTCCTCACTGACAGCAACCATTTGCCACTTTTTCCAAATTCTAATCTCTCTTTTCTGTCAGAAATAAGTGACTCATGTTTCCTCTCAATTCAAAGCCCAACTCATCTCCAGTGATGACTTTCAACTGTTTCCATTCCTTGCTCATAACATAGGCCAGACTCAGCCCTCCCCAAAGTCACCAAAAGCCTCCTTGTCTTCAAAAGGCTTAGGTTTGTTCAACATGCTCATCAACCTCACAGCAGTTTTCAAAAACCCTCATCATCACTACGCCTCTTGCTGTGTTGAATTCAACCTCAGTATGACTGGTGGTACCCTTCCATGCTTAAGGTCACCTCTCACAAACAGACAACAGTTTGTCACATCAGCAACCAGGCCTCATCTATCACTTATCAGTACCAAGGTGCCCCCATGAGAAGAAGCAGTGTTTAATTCTCCTCTGTTTATCCTCCAAATGCTTCCTCTTGGTAACAACATACAAGGAATGGTGTCCACCCCCATTATTACTCTGCATCTGCACCAAAATCCATCACTACAGTAATTCACTCTGCTCTGACCAACTGCATCTCTGAAATTAAATTATGAATGCAATCCAACTTTCTCAATCTCAGCCAACATTAATCAAGCATTATGATCAGAGGTCTAACAGCAGTCACAATTTGTGCTCCACCGTACACAGTACCTACTGCTGTCAGGAGTAACAGAGGGGAAACAAGTTCCTGTCATATATATATAAAAGGTTGCAGCAACGAACAGTCATCCACCTATTAGATTAGATTGGGCCTGTAATCCTGAAAATCAGAGGCCCAAGCAGAGGTGTCAATGCATTATTCCTTCTTCCAGGCCTCTTTTCCAGCTTTCCTTAGAAGTGACCAAGACTTTCCCATCATAGTCAAAGGCTCAAATTCTCTTGTGTTGTTAGACTGCCCACAGGTTATGTCCCTTTTGGACCTGCTCCAAACACCGCACTTGGCATACATGCGGGTGGCATGCTTGGCACATCCTCAAAACACATCAATGGACACTTCTCGAATATGGAGGAGCAATGGGGCTCCTCTCAGTCCCTTACATCCTGGTCCACCCTTAGGAGAAAAATTCCTTCTGCCACCTTTATCCAAGATGTCACTACCCACAGCTAGAAATGGTTGTGAGGGGCAGAGCATTGGGTGATCTCTATAAAATCTAGAGATATATTTGTAAACTCTTTTCATTTTAAGCAGTAGGTCATTTTTGACCTTATTTAACATCAAATAGTGGACCTGCTATATTAATAACTTTTTGACATGGCAATCAGTGGTGCACTCTACAAATCTGGTCTTCTTGGAAAATTTGAAAGGAGAAATGTACAAACTGAGATGTTTTATGATGCTAATTACACATAATCTTGCTCATGTCTGTAAAGCTGTGATGCAGAAAGCTAAATTCTAAACATAATGATTTAAAACCACAGTGCAAAACTAATGCTGAATTTAGTGTTTACAGCACAAAAGTTTTTTGAAATAACATATGGATTTGCATAGCAAACAACAAAATACCATTTCAGAAGACATACCTTATGTGCTGTTGGAAATTTATTTCAATAGGACATGACCGATTTGCCAGGATGGCTGGTACAGATCATTTTAAGTCCCAACGCATTTGATCAATGCTGCTGTTTGTTTTGTAAAAGCTGGTTCTTTAAGATACCTGTGATGTATCCTGAGGCACTTTGGCACAGCCATAAATTCTTGGCCATGTGGTCACTTGGCTTGTGCATTTTAACAGAATAAAGGCTAAACATAACAGGTTCCCCATAACAATGAAGATCTTTTCATGGGGTGACTTTTTGTGTTTCTAATATCATCAGAGAATTCTATAGGCCACAGTACAAGAGTTAGACATTGAATGGGTAAAGGAATGCATATCAAAATACCCCAATGTTCATGTGGTACATTTTAATTTGTTAAAACTTTGTCTGTACTTATGATGAAAAACATAGAAGGATGAAGAGAAACTTGAAATAATGTAATCAAGGTTGAGAAGTAACACCCTGAAAATTGATTGTAAGTGAAAGCAATTGTTATCTATGATGATGCCCTTTTTTTTTCTTTTATTTGGACAACCAATGAGTCATTAGCATCACAGTCTGTGGTATAAATAAAATATTAATGTATCTCTGTAGGTCTTTTAAGTCTAGCCAAGTTAACACTTGCAGCACACCTAAAACCCATATCAAACAGCAGCAGCTGCAGAGAAGCCTCGAGCCACCTCAGCTTAATCCAATTTGACTGGCCATCACTGTGGGCGATGCTGGATGGAACATTATGTGAGGTGGATGGAGCGTTTTTATTTTGCATAAGTGCTTGATGTTTAATATATGCGTGTTTAAATTTGCTTTGAAAAAGGCTGATGTCAAATTTGTATATTTTACAGTAGGGTTTATCAAGTGGTTGGTTGAGTGTTTAGATTACTCATCTGTTGCTCTTCGTAGCGAGGGAAACCAACGGAAGATGGTGAGTGTCAATTACAGATCTCAACTATTTTTGCGCTATTTACAGGAATAACATGAAAACAACATGGTAAATTTATTAAATATCCCACAGTAATACAGATTCCGTCTGCAGTAAAATGCTGGCTGTTCAACAGCAAAAGCTCTGTTGCTTGGCCGATTCACAGCCTACACAGAGTTTGGAAAAACGGCGCATTGTCTGAGAAATCTAAGCTCCGCAGTGACAGAGAAAGTGCGGAAATAAGCTTTTAGCTAATCCATGCCAAACATATCAGGCATCTGTCACTTGAAGCACTGGCCAGCCTTCTGCTTCGCAAGCTCATTTGGCACTCGAAGCTAAAGATTTTGGAGACAATCTTCAGATTATGCTGCTACATATCTCTCTCTATACTTTCACGGTGCATGCTCTTTATTCCGGCTGCCAACATATCAAGGGCTCCCTGTGGTTTAAATGTCAGACAGATGCTCATTTTTAGTAGACAGAATTAACTTACAGACAGCTCAGTGAGTGGGTGCCTGGAATGATGGGCTGCACCACCAGGAGATAATGTTACTCACCTAAGCTGTGGTACTGTGAAAACAAATGAGATGTGAGCAGATGCAGACACACTATGGGTCTGTGATGGCCTCAAAACAAACAATTAGCTTCCTGCAAGTTTTAGGTGAGAAAAAATGTAGCAGATTGTTATAACCCTATTGTCTATTTTTTTTTGACAGTATTTATTCTTTCACATCCTCTCACGGTTTCCTAGGACCGTGGTTGATTTGGGAATCACTCCTCCATTAGATTTGCATGCTACGAAGACATCACATAGAGTCTTGACTTGGATTTTGTTGGAGCATATCCCCAATTTCAGGAACAAAAGTATTTCACACAGTGACTTTAGCACAGAATTTTATGATTCTTCAGCGAGCTGCAAAGATTTTACATTCAGGATGCATTGTAGTAAATTTGCCTTTCATTGATTTGCTAATTTTGTTCTGTAATTCAATTCAAAAACTGAAACTCACAAATAGATTCATTTAAAACCAAGTGATGTATTTCTAGGCAGTTATTACTATATATTTTGATTATTAAGCCTAACAATTAAAATCAACCCAAAAATCTGGAAAACTATACTAACTCTAAAAAGCTATTTTTAACATGGAATGTGGGCCTTGTGAAAAATATGTCAATGTATTGTACGCTGTATGGACGCAGTACTTGTTCGAGACTCCCTTTGCATAAATTCCGATTGAATTACAGCAATGATGCAGTCTGACATGGAGGCGCTCAGCCTGTGGTCTTCAGGAAGCTCTAATTGTTTAGTTATATCCTGGCAATTGCTTTCTTATACAGTTCTGCTCTTTTTCATCTCCCTTCACTGCTCCATTTGGGATTTCCCCCATTCAGCTTGTTTTCTCTGATTGAATTTCAACAGGGCCAATCAGTAAAAAGGAGAAGAAGATGTGAATGGCGGCACTGATTTTCAGTGCAATTTAAAAATTATCGTGCACCTATAGCTGTAATTGGTCAATGGCTTTGTTCACAGCCAAAGATTTGAACAAAGCCATTCAGTCTGTGTTGGCTACGCTTCCAAATATTGAATTAATATTAATGGCCACCTCGTTCAGGTTGGCATGTCTCTACTCAACAGTAGGTAATGGTTGTTTACAAAAAAAATCTGATTCTGTGTGTCTCCAGTTTTCTTGTGACCACAATTTATCCTTCCACTCAACTTTATACAAATTTGCTTGGCATATAGCACTCGGCAAATAATCAGCTTTTTAAGTGATGATCTTCTGTGGTTTCCCCTCTGTTACTCGATCAGGTCAGCAGTCTTCCTTGTATTTAAGATATTTGTTGCTTGTTTTATGTGTTTTCTCTGAAATTAATTTTGAGTTTCCATTAGCTGAAAACGAGAATGATCAAAACGAGCACAAATTCACACTTGAATTACATCACTCTGTGTGATGAATCTATATAATGAATTTTACGTTTTATGTTCAGTTGCAGAAATAAAAATAACATTCTGAAGACATTTTAAGGATGCACCTATAACTTTGCTTGATTTTTCTATCTTGACTGCTGCAAACGATTGATTGAGATGTGATTGAGATGTTGGACGTTGCTAAATGTGACAGAAACAAAATGTTGCATCTAAAACTGGATCTTTAAAGGCAGCAGGATTCTGTGTGCCTGTGAAATGCACTGAAATGGAAAAGCTTTGGCACCCTCTGCTGTCTAAGGGTTTCCCAGATGGTTGATATTTACACAGAGCTGCTATTGAGATGCAGACATGACAGAGGCCAGAGAGAACAGCATGCTTGGTGGAGAGGGGGAAGGTAAAAGGCTTCCTCTCTATCTGGCTTCAAGGTTTATCATGCTCAGATCAGTGCCCTATTAAAGTGTTTTTGTCATGTCTTTCTTGACGTGGTGACGCATGTACGTATAAAGGAAGTAGTGAGGGGAGTGTACATTGTTTTGATTTGTTTTTTTGAAAGGTCTCCTGTCCTTAGAGGAGTCACTTGTAGAGTACAAATACGATTTGTAAAAAGAAAAATAATAAAAAAAAAGGAGTAAAGCTGTTTTTCTCCTTTGTGTGTGTTCAAAGTTCTTTCCCCCTATTCCCAAAGGAACTCCAGACTAATTGTCGCTGTTGGTTGTTTGATATTCACATAATACCTTGCATCTTTCCTCACGTTCCCTGGAGTAAAGCACATTTGCTCGGCTGTTATTTGCAGGGGCAGTGCTGTGCCTGCATGGTGTGCAGCACTCTCTTGATATCCAGGGTGCAGTAAGACAAACATTAATTGGTGGCACCGGGTCCTGTGGTCTGTACCCGCTGTGAGCCCACAACATGCTTTGGTGTGGCAAACCCATCATCCCTCCCATCCAAGATTTTTTCTGACAGATCCAGCACCACTGAGCTCCTGCTTATCATTTATCATCCCAACAGATTGGCTTGTGTAACACATGGCAGACTGATGGGTCATCCTCATGCTGGGGACCTGGCTGGAGTAAATGTGAAGCAAGTTGTCTGGATGACTGGAGAGCTGAGAAATTAAGATGATGACTTGTCATTAAAGTAAGTTGCCTCTGTAATTCACCTCTTCTGGTCTTTCTATGCAAAATAAATTCTTCGGAAAGCTCTGATATCCTATTAGCACACCTGCAAGGCCCCCAGAGGAAAGGATAGGACTTCTTAGTGGTGTTACTCACCAGATCCCTTAGAGATGTACTCAAGAGATTACCCCATTAATATGCCCCACTACTCACTGGGGTGTGTGTGAGGTAGCTTCCCATTAATGCACATGTGCAGGACACCACAGGTGGCCTTAACTCTGCAAGCTTCCTTGGAATGCCCTGGTGGCTTTGTAAGACATAAGTAACTCAATTGGCATTTTTGATGGGCCTTTTTGACTAAACAGACATTTGTGCCTCTCAAGTCTTCAAGTTACCTTCCCGTCTTTCAGTATTGTACTACAGCATGCTTAGTTTTGTTTATTTGTTTATCCAGCATGATAAAATGCAGAACAGATAGCAAGAAACACTTAGCACATTTCAAGGTCAATAGTAAAAAAGCAGACCCATGATATTTTAAAGTTT
The DNA here is from genome assembly GCF_001443285.1 of Poecilia latipinna. Lineage (NCBI taxonomy): Eukaryota > Metazoa > Chordata > Actinopteri > Cyprinodontiformes > Poeciliidae > Poecilia > Poecilia latipinna. The sequence continues at coordinate 28,974 of NW_015113831.1, forward strand.
TCTTTATCAGTATCTGGCTCGGTCAGGTCATTGCTGTAATTAAGAAATTTGTTCTTAGCCAACTTGCCTGGTAAAATAACAGTTAAATAAAAATAAACAATGATGTTCCGTAATCTGAGAGTCTCTGTGACCAGGATCGCTGTGTTTTTATGTTTTGATTGATATACTAAGTTATTCTGTCTGTTCTCTCAATAAGCATCATCTTGGTGATATGGGCATTTTCATGCTCTGCCACTTTCCTGTGTCTTGGTGCTACTTTTCAAAATGGGAAAACATATTCCTAAATTTCATTTAAAAAGGTTCCAAGTTCTGAATGCCATTTCCAGCATTATTGGTTAGTTAACCCATTCTATAAAGCCTAGATTGAGTAAAATAAAATCTTTGCATTTTATAATGAATACATTTCTCATCAGCTCTTTAATATGTTTCCCATTATCTGACAGTATTTTAAGCCATTCATCATCATTGGTGTAATAACCCAGGTTCTCCTGACAAATAATATTCAGAGCTTTACAGTCATTCTCTTTTATGACTGACTGTTAAAGAATTAACAACCTCTGGATGGCCTTTGTTCAATACTAGGTCAATCCATACATTTCCTTTCTGGATTATCATTCTACACTATGGAATTATTACTATTGTCAAAGATGATTTTTTTTTAAACTTCTAAGCATGATTTTGGAGTAGACATAAACCTCATATCTCAGACAACAGACAATTTTTCAATTGAAACTTCAATAATGTTTTTAGAAAGATTTTTCCCACACTCAAACTCAAACTGGATTCAGAGGTCAGATTGCAAATCATTACACTCTAGAACCCATACCTGACAATGCCCTTGAATATTTGAAGATACCTTGATTTCAAAAGTTGCCAGCATTCAAGGCACATGAACAAACTCTTTGTAGACTGTGTATGGCTGAATTCAAGTGTGCATATATGCTAGTAGACATTGTGCATCTGAATGCTTGTGCTTTTGAACAACAATGACAAGGGTGGGTTTCTTTGATTAATTATTAAGACTCTGTCTCACCGCCAAGAAATTAAATTCTACTGTACAGATTAGATTTCAACAATAATGCACTGTTATTGTAGGTCAACAAGCTAGGGCTAGCTGATGCAATTATTAGTTTTTTTAGCTAGTTTTAGTTATCAGCTAGTTTTAGCCTTTACATTTTTTTTCACTCTGCATATAGTTTGTCATTGTAGGTCAACATGCCAGTGATAGCCTAGATGCTATTATTCATATTTCAGATAATTTTAGCTTTTTAGCTCATTTTACCTGATCAGCTGCTGTGACCTTACAGTAATGCTTTGAAAGCAGCATTCTACAGCAATTTCTTTGAAATTTTTGCATTAACTGAAAGTTTGCACTCTTCTTCTGTACATTTTGCCAATTTTTTACATTCCTGCAAGTTTTCTGCAATTGACTTCAAATTCTTCTGCAATTTTCACCAAAAACATTCACTCTATTTCCTTACAGGAAATACATTTTTTCTAGTTAATATCTATTTTCCAAACAGTATGTTTTCTGATTCCTGTCATCAGTAGTTTTAAAGAATTTTCAAGATAAATGACCTAAAATTTAATTAGATCCATTCTGCTGCAGTGAATTCAGCCATTAAATTATTCAATAATATTTTTTTTAAATCAGCAATGACATTCATTGCGATGTGACATTGATTGACTCATAACCAGTGAATTACAGTTTGAATAGGCATGAAAAAGAGTTGTAACATTGGCAAACATAACTGGAGCAAGGACATTTGGAAACCAGTCACATAAATAGAAAAAAAAAATGGTTCTAGTATTGATCCTCTGTATAATCTGTCTATTGAAACAATTTGATCTTGATATACAATTAGAAATAGATGTCGTGCATAATCGAATTAATTTTTTTTAAATTCTGATCCATCCTACTGATTGTTCTGATTAGCTGATTGTTCGGACTTACTCAAAACAGTGAAACTATTCTAAAATTAGATGAAAGAATCATATAGTAAAAAATACATATTTTTGTAAATATTAATAAGTATATAGTCATAGTAATAAGCTTCTCATTGCTCGCTTTGGAAACATCTTTTCAGAATTAAGTGGAAGAGAGGGAGATATTTGCTTTGATGGCAAATTGAAATGGCTTCCTCTCTTAGAAGACGTGGGAATTGACAGAGCCTAGATTTCACTGACCATCTTCATTGACATAATATAAACAATATTTTAAAGTGCACTTTTAGCGTAATAGAAAATGCATTGCACTTTTTTGGCACCAAAAATGTCTGCTTTCTTCTAGCTTCTTGACTGCAGAGATGGACAGGTTGTGACAGGCTCTAATGTGTAATGGAAAGGGAGTGAGTTGCACCAGCTGTCACTCCTATTCAATAAAAGTCACTTGCTGCAGAAACGATTAAACAGGAGTAAAGTTGAAGAAAAATTAAATATAATACCAACAATTTTATTGCTGATGCATGTAAAAAAAAGATCTAACTTTCATCAGATTTTTAAATCAAATAGTTATCCAAACAATGCATCCATGAAGCCCATCCTCCTGAATAACAGACCGTATAAGCACATTCATCTTATATCCCTGAAACGCTAGAGGAAATTCCCTGTAAAGCTGTGTGTCGCAATTTAAATGGACTGTCTGGTTGTGATGACACAAACACAGTTTACCGTGACCGTTCCTATTGCTGAAAGCAGCTATGTGAGCAGATGCGATCAGCAGAGGCAGAGCCTACCTCAAGCTCAGATTGACAAGCCAGACCAAACTCAGGAGATGGATATCACAGGGGACAGCTGGGCTGCAGGAAAGCAGTGGTGCAGGCAGTTTTCAGCCAGTCTCATTACCCTGGACAGGTTGATGCAGGCAATTGCTCCTCAGACAAGGTGGGCTTCAGCGAAATGATTGAGCTCTCTAGTGTTAAAAATGACACTTAACAATTAGGATGTTTGCTTTTATTGGAGTAGAATGAGGCATGTGTGTGCTGTATTATTAGCAGCGAATTCAAGCACCATTGAACAACGAGGTGTGAGGAAAAATATTTGAGAGCTCCTGAAAACTATATTTGTTACTATAGACTTCTTTTCAAAATACATGCTTGTCAGAATAAAACTTTAAAACCATAATTCAAATTGGGCATGCTACTATTAATATCACAATTAGTGTAATGAAGGAACATAGTTTTTTCATTCCGCTTATCTTGTACTAGAGCAGTGGTTAAAGCTCATCTACTAAAGAACATTACATAAGAGTTGTGCCTGTGCCACTTCCAGAATGTTTTCATGTCACTTAGAGCAGCAACAACATAATGTTTGGAGCATTTCCTTTTTTTATTTTTATTCAGCCAAGCTATTAAAGAATTCAAATGTCATGTTTATAGTCAAATAAAGAAAAATTCCCTTCGCAAAGAATGACTGTTGAAAGCGCATGTTCCCGATCAAAAGTGTGCATACATGATCAAGACATTTCCAAACTATTAGGAGTAATTATTAAAACACTTTCCCACTGTTTATGATTATTTTGCAATCTCTGTGAAGTGGAAGCTTGGCTTGGAAACTGCAGCTCTGGAGAGGGACTGCATGGAAACGGCAGTTCTCGGTGAAACCAAACACCAGAATGGATGCTATAAGAGATAAGGACCCGTCTCAAAATTCGATGGCACATCTCAAGCGGTTATCCTTGAAACAATTAAGTAAAATAAGATTAAAGGATTTTTCTAACATTCCATGAAAGAATCAAAACAACACTCCAGGTATGTTTTTGATAAGGGAATAATCTTAAAAGTTGATTTTACATAATACCTTTAAATAATTCCACTCTAGTTCTTGATGTAGGTCAGGGGTGTCCAATGTTATTCCTCAAGTACTGGTATTCTGCATGTTTTAGTTCTCTTCCTGGTTGAATACACCTGCATTAAATGAAGGCTCGTTAGCAGAACATTGATGTGCTGAGAAGGTAACTACCATCAGCAAGAGAACTACAACATGCAAGATATTCCAGCCCTTGAGAACTGACTTTAGAAAACCATGCTGTAGGCTATGTTTAGGGTTGTTGTCCTGCTGGATTCTGAAATTTTATTACTTGCTTGTAAAGTTTTTAATGGTCCAGTCCTACGTGATCTCTGATCCTTCTACGTGATCCACACACTTTTAAGAGCACTCGAGTCCCCACAACACAGCTTACTGAATGTTCCCAGATCACAACTTCAGTTGTGATCTGGGAACATTCAATTGCTGCCTTAAAAATGCAGAATGTCTTACTTTTACAAATATGCACATCCCGTGACCAGCACCGTAGAAATGTATGTAAAAATATATTATCTTTTTTAGTATTTTTATTGAATTTTACTGTTTAACTCTGTATGTATTTTTCTGTTTGTTTGGTGAAATTGTGAAGCATTTTTTTTTTCATCCATCTTCTAGTGTTTCTAAAAGTGTTTTGACGATTACACTAAATTTGCTCAAAGATTAACGTCCACCCAGTCAGTTTTTTGTTTTTGGAACCTGACATAGAGGTGGGCCTGCTCCAGATCTAGGTTGGTGTCCTGCATGCTTTAGCTGTGTCTCTTCGCCCAACACATTTGATTCAGATATTTGAATTACCTCCTCAGCTTGCAACAAAAAGATTTTATCTTCTTATTGGCTGTAAACATCTATTTTAATTTAATCCTACTTACCACTGCAACATAAATAAGCCTGGTGAATTTCAGATTTAGAACAATGGATTCATTCAAATGAAGTTTTTGTATTCCATCACATTTTGATTCAGAATATTTCTCTTCTGAGGTGTAGACATTTTAGAAGAAAATTGTCTTACACTTCTAATTCAATAGCTAAAGTTTGTGTGGTATAATTTCCTGTTTGCCCTCTTGACAGCTGTTGTCTGGAAACTTTGTTATCAATTCAATTTGGTGATTATGTGAGAAATTCATCTTCCATTGTCTGCCAGAGAGGCTAATTATTTGATCGTAGAAATTCCAATTAGCAGTATCTCAATGTTGTCCAAGGAGCGACAAAAGCCAGATAAATCCAACGGTCTGTGTTCGGGCTTTGTATTTCAGATAGAAAAGTACAAAGAACAAGGCGCTAACAGGATGAACTGAATTTTTTTTTTTTTTGCTTGTTATGCTCAAATATTCTCTGCACAGCATTTCGCAATACATCCGGTTGAGCTTCAGGGGAATGTCTATATTAATGCAGAGTCCGTCTCACAAAGCAGCCACTGGTTGAATGAGTGCTTAAGCTGCAAAAGACTCACTAGAGTTGGATTTCCACCTACAGTAGTGAGGGTGAAAAGATGAATGGGATGAAAGATTTTTGCTAATGATAGGATCATGTATAGATCCAACTAAGCCTTGTAAAGGTTAGTTCAAGAAACACCTAGGATCTAGGAATTATTTTGGAAAAGAAGAGGAGATAAGAGAGGGTTAATAGTGAAGCTATCGCAGACTGATCAATGGCTTATGATTGATAAGTTGCACTACAGGCTACAGAAGACACTTGTGTTTCCAGCATCATCCCTACGCCATGCTTGTGTTTTGTTCATTATTAATGATTAAGCAGCTCTCTTCAAGGCATTTCCTAGCACAGAAGTTCACACTTCCTCACCGGCTAAAATAAATTATGAACGGGAAATTAAAATGTGACAGGTGATTTGTCGGAAAGATAGTTTGTTATTATGCACATTCAGAACTGATCATTGCATAGGTGACCTATGATCTCCATAATTAACAGGGATGCATTTCACTATACGAGGACTGTAGATAGAAAGGATATTTCCAGAGATTTTTGTTTTCTTTTATTATGATTTTCTTCCTCTTTGTATGGAATGAATCAAGCTGGTATTAAAAACTGAAAACCTTTATTTGTGAGAAAAAAAAAAGTCTTGCTTTTTCTCTACTTGTTTATTACGCGAGATCAACACCTATATTAGTTTAAATGAAGGCTTAAGAAAATATATGCCACTTACTGTATTAGTACTGTATTGGTTTTAGTCTTTCATCCAACCTGCTGTCTAAGATGAGATTTTCTAGACAGATTCTTGTAGGTCCACATTGCGGGGGCTGCCGCTCATGGAATATTTACATAGCACGAGAGATGGAGGGGTGGTGTTTGCTGGAAGTTGAGGGCCTGTTTGGAAGCACATTCAAAGGAGTGGATAAAGGCCCTGAGGATTCATGCAGTACGTATTGTCTCTGATGGGAAAATAAACCTTGCTGGGGAAAAAATACCTTGATTTAAAATTCATTTCTAAACCCAGGCGTGGAAAACCAAATAAGAGTGAGAGCTGAATGTGAAGCAGAACAGTATTTGTGAGAATAGAAACATAAGGGTGACCTAACATTTTTTTTTTTTACATTATTTTACCAAGATGAAAATATTCCATTCAGAAAATGCTACATTAACACATAAAGTAGTTCTATTTTCATAGAGTGGTTCTGCAACCACTACAAACATTTAATGTCTCTTTTACCAAATTCGGCTGAAATTTTTCACACATAGATGTAAAAATGAAAGTGAATGTGAAAATATGCAAACCCAACTATTTAATAATCAAGGAGCTATGTGGCTTAGACTTTAGGTCTGCTTTGGTGGGTAGCAGAATCTCAGTCTTTAAAGGAAACCTTTCAAAAGCAGATTTCTTAGAGTTTAGAGTTAGAGTAAGATTAATATATTTTATTTGAAAAATAAAATATGTTTGGAAAAGTGGTGCATGACAGTAGTAAACAACAAAATAGATTTTACCCCGCTTAACTTAACCTTTTTTTGTGAGTGTTTAATAAGCAAATGGTGCTACAAAATATTCTCTAAAAGTCAAGTTTAATCTCATTTTATGTTATGCTGCACGTTGTTTCACAATAAATAACAGAAAGATTACCAAAGCAGTTTGTGCATAAAACTAACATTCACTGTTGTAATTATAATCTTCTAAATCTATTTTTCACAAGCATTCATGTCAAATTAAAGAAAAAGCAAGACTGCAGTGTTCAAGTAAAAAAAAAGTGCTGGTAAATATCAAGGGTTTGGGGCCTATTTTAAATGATCTTATAGTGGCATTTATTGATTTTTTTTTTTTTTTTTGGAATGTGGTCATTTTGCACTCAAACTTCAAAACTCATCAACATTTTTGTGACTGTAAACTCCTCTGTTTTGGCAGTAAAAAGCTAAAGAGGATCTTTAGCTTTTGGATGGTTTGGATATAAGAATATAAGAATATCTTGGTGTGGAGTTCTTGTTCTGCACATGGTAATTGTATTCTTCATTCATTGAAGGATGGATGAATAAAGGAACTAATAACACATTGTTCATTAGAAAATGAAGATGAAACAAGGGTGAATATTTCACCCACACGATTATATCAACAACATGCATAAGAAATTCTCATCTGGTTTTGGATTATTTATTTATATATCTCCAGTTCACAACAAAAATCTTTGCAAGGCACTTTATAACAACAATTACAAAATACATAATCGGTTCAATCCAATCATACAGACAGTTTCAAAATCAATGCATACATTCCAAGTTGATCCTAGTTACTAAACATTACAGTCATGTTTCATTTATTATTAAAATAATAAGACGAAATAAATTCATTTTCTCTTATTGAGTCATTAACTTTGCAGCAATCCATTTTACTAAGCATGTATGTAATGTATGCAGAGGAAAACTGCCTGACAGGAAAAAAAAAAAAATCCTCCAACAGAATCTGACTCGGTGTGAGTGGCCATCTGCCACAACTAGGGGGTTAAGAAGACAGAGCCGACACAACCCCCCTCCCCTGCTCCCCCTCCCCCCCCCCAGAAAACCCCCCAAAAAACACAGAAGCACTGATCCAGGAGTACTTTCTACATTAAAGAAAACATTGAGTAAATGGCTCCACTCATTTACTGATTTCATCTTGGAGAGAAAAAACAACAACTAACCAGATAAGATCTGTTACAATTTGCAAGTGTGTAGGATGAAACGGAGCACATACAGCCACAGTGATAGTTACCTGAATTGCTTTTTCTAGGAGAGAGGCAAGGTTAAACATGTCCCTTCCAGGCCTTCTAAGCAAATCAAATTGCCAGGCATGTGGATTCTATGAAGAGGAAATGGAGTATGCAAAGTTGAAAGCAAAAGTACCTGCACATAGTGCCGAATAGGAGAGAACTAAGACAATTTAGCAAGAGTGGTCAGTAGGTTCTCTATGATCCGAAGCATAAAGCAACATAATTGCAGAGATAATTCAGGGTAACCCAAGTTACCCTGAACTATAAGCTTTATCCAAACGTCAAATTTGACCTTAGTATTAAAATTAAATTAGACAGGGTGTCTGAATCATGAACTAAAACAGAGAGTTCGTTCCAGTCCAACCTTATAACTAGAAAATCTCCCTAGCATTCCATTTTAGGAACTCTGCAACAGTTTTGATTTACCATTTTTGTGAGTAAAATACATATTTTCTCTGAAGCAATTTATCTGTTGAAAACAATGTTTAATGCTGTTGTTTGTAAAGCTGGTGTAAACCCTAAAAAGCAAAACTCATCCAGTTGTATGCTCAGTTTTGCAGGTCTGTCTGGAATGGCTTTGGTATATACAAAGACAATTAATTACCTGCAGACAGTCCCACCACAACACCTCCCCATAACAGTAAATGCAGCATTAAATAAAATGCAAAAAGTAGAATTTCCAGTCCAATATCATATTTTTTATGCGATATATTTCCTAAAGCAATGCAATGACAAATGCTTCTTTTTCACTTTGTGTTGTACTCGTGCTTTGGCGCAATCTTTTATTTCTACTGTCTTAAGGCATTATCAAAGCCGCACTCAAACATTTCCAGTGAATTTTAATGCCTATTATTGCTTAACGTCTTTTGCCTGACAATAAGCAGGAGAAAGACTTAAAGGCAGCACAGTAGCTGCTGTGAAAAAGATGAGATCATATCGCCCCCATAAAACATTTTTACACTGCTGGCTAACTGACTTTTAGATTTCCCAGATTACTGTGAAGATGCTGCAGGGTCAGAAGCAGAGTCGCATTTAGACTAAAAACACCATATGAGACAGACCTTAGCCCAATGTCTTAGAGCAAAGACGTTTCAAGACTCTTTTCTTACTGCAGTGGGTATCAAAGTGCACGGTGTAGTGCACTATATTGTTCACCACATTAATCACGCAAGGTTGTTCTAAAGTGGAGCTGTATAAGCCTGTCATTGCAAATAAGTTATAGCAGAGTCTTTGAAAACATTTGAACTACATTTCACTTATTAAATAATAAAGTGTTTAAATTTTAATGCTTTGGGGAAGTTGAAACTTTTATACTCACTCAGAATTTGAGGCAGTTAGCCTGGGAAAATGTGTTTTATTGATAAATGACAAGAAAAAAAAAATCCTTGTTTAAAACTTCATCACCTAGCTCATCTGCAGTTAATCTTAGACATTTGAACATAGCTGGTTTTATTTGCCATTTTCTTGGGAATAAAAAGAAAAACAATCAAATTATTAGTGAAAAAAGTACCCTTGTTATCAGATACAAAAGTGATTAATAATTCATTACACCATCGACTGGTCAAGAACCCATATTCCACTCATTGGAAGTAATTTTGAGACATCAATTTCATGACCACTGTAACTTGAAGAGACTATAGGCTATGCATCTTACAGACAGGGATCGACCATCTTGTACAGTTAACATTTTCCTTTGCACTAACTTAAAGTATTTATGACTGGAAAACAAGACAAAGAGCCAGAATATCCCTCGTTACTCAACGTTATCTAGACTACGACACTCTGCAATTTCAGGGACAGCTTTTAATTGAATAAAAGCTTATTTAAATAATCAAACAAGAACATTTTGAGAAAAACACTCCTTGAGGGGAAGAAGGCAAGTGCAAACACTTTAATTTGTTAATAGGGTGGTAAATCATGACTATAATAACTGTATTGAATCACAAGACTTGCGCCTGTTTACACTGATAGTGACATTCATGTGTCATGAATCAAGTAAACCCATAACTGGGAGCATTAATCCATAACGATTTATGGGACTGTTAAGGTAGACGCATATGAAATGCTTGTGGATACCAGCAGCTTCACAAACGGGTCTAGATATGCCCACAATGCGTGTGAAAGAGATCATTCTCTTCTAGTCATATTCCAAGGTATGTTATTGTTTCTTTACATAATGATGTTGCCCTAAATATTACGAGATCTCAGAGTTCTTCCTGTGAAGTTATTGTTTGTACATAATACTGCAAGAAAAATCATTTTTTTCTACAGGCACATGAGTAATATTAAATGACACTTAGAGTCTACATACTTGCCTGCTACTGTGAAAAGAATGTCAAAGGAAATATTAATGTGGAAGATATCTGACTTGAGTTTAAATATCAAACAACTGGGAATAGATAAGTCTCCAATATATTGAGAATAGATGCACACAAATATCCGGAAAATATATATATTTTTTTTTGAGGAAAATACAGACTAAATATTACTTCACTGAAAAGGTGTTGAAACCTTTTATTCAGAAATATTGACTTTATAGTGTCACAAATGAAAAGGTCTTCTGCCATCTGAAGCTAAGGAACGAGAGTTTTGTCATTTATCCTTCAAGTGACACTGAATAAGGAAGTATAAAGAAATAGAGTTTTCACTTCAAACTTGCATCCCAGATTTAATGGATGTTGAAAAATAACATAATGCATTCCTGTCACACAACTTTATGTACATTTCACATTGCATTTCTAAGCATTGTAAATGTCTCATTCATCAGTGAATTTAAGCCGAAATTGTTTATGTAAAACTTTCAGGCGCAGTTCACTGAGAGCATGTTCAATAAAATGAGAAAACCCACTGAGAAAAATTGCCATAGTAAGAAAAACAAGATGAGTTGACATTTGCGACTTCCATTAAAGAAATGAAATGTATGGTATTGCTAAAAAGGTAGGAAAAAAATAACTGAAAAGTTAGTCACATTCACCAATCAGTGAACCATGATTGTCTGGTTCACTGTGGATGAATATTGCTAACTTTCTTTGGTTACTTGGTACTAAGAACAATCTAACAGAGTGTGAAATATTATCCATTCCTACTTCATCCTGAAGGCCACTCAGCTTTTCTGATAAAAAGGAAATTACATTTCTGCACAGAATTAACCTTACTACCAAAACTCTCACACTGTGGTACAAGTACCATTGATGGTACTTTAGGTGGCGTTTGCAAAGCATAGGAGAACTTATAAGATTATATTTGTCAGGTAACTGCCAACAATTTCTATATGATATAGAGCTAATAGTTAAAAGAATATCAGTTCTTCAGTCACTCCGATCATTGCTTCAATCAAGAACAAGTGCTGGTGGACAGTTTCCCATGCGTCTCTGAAGTGTTTTTAATGATCAAGTTTGAAAACGTGTGGGATTTACCTGTTTATATTCTCAATGACCAATTTAACTACTATCAGAAATGCAAGCTGGCAATAATGCATCTGCTTGCTTTTTGCTGCGAAAATAAACTTTTTCAAGTTCATTTTGAATAAACGTATTCTGGAAATAAGATTCTAAATATATTTCAAATTACAGTAGCATCAACTAGCTGTACGAAACATCCAATACTTCAACTTGAAAGTAAATGGACTACTGCTGTTGACTTAAAGGGGATATTTTTCATTATCTCATAATTTTTTTATGTGTAAAAGATGTATTTTTTCTGTAATAAAAGTGCTAAGTTTTACAATGCAGTTAAACAAATTTCAGTAATATGTGCGCAGCAATGGCGCAGGGGTAAAGTGCATCATCCATAGAGGCTTTAGTCCTCAATGCAGCTGCCATGTGTTTGACTTCCAGTGCTGTGTTGACTTGTGGATGATTGGCTTTAATTAGGGTGAGACCTCTAAATAAAATTCTGCTTAGGGTCCTATAAAATATTGAGCCAGCTCTGATGGCTTACACAAATGTTTATTTGCAAGGCTGACATACTGGATTGTGAGGTCAGTATTGGTGAGAAAACTCTTACTTCCCCAATCAAAATAACATTTTCTTTCCAACAACAAACGTGTACACATTAACGTTTTAGTAAAACTGTAATAAATCATTCCACTGTGTCCCTCAAACAATCATTGAGTACCAGTTTCTAAGAATATGAGAGGAAAAAAAAGCAGCATTCCTGTGGTAAAGAAGAAAAATAATATTTCTTGAACCAAGTGTTGCATCTTTGTAACCACAAATCAGGAAAAAAACTACGAAAAAGACTACAGTGATAATAATAATAATAATAATAATAATAATAATAATAATAATTAATTAATAATAACAAACATGATCATATGTGAATCACTTTTCAGTCGCCAGGACTTCCAGCATGACAAAGTCTTATCTCAGTGCTGAGAAAAAGTTTACTTAAAAAAAACAATTAAGAGTTCATCTATTTGACAGTAGTTGGATTTTTACATTAGAACCACACAATGAAACTACCACAAATCCTTCAAAACCATTTTTGAATATTTAAATTACTCATGTCATATGGATGAATGAAGAGCCGTAGACATAAATAATCCGACGCCTAGTATGTGATCCATAACCTGACATTCACCACTAAGGATTTTGTTACAGACCTGAATGCGCTGTAACAGCTCTTATATCAAAGAGTTGTAACAATGGACAGTCAAACACACACACACATGGTTGGGTCTACGCTCAGTCACACAAACAGAAGCAGGTGGTAATAGGGCTATTCTTTATTCAGAGCAATGAATAATTCAAAATCTATGCGCCGAAACAGATTCTTGAGTTGACAGAGTAATATGACAGATTTTGCAACTGATGAGAAATATTGCAAATGCTTTGGAGATACCAGAGGGCGTATATAGAGTTGCTGTATGCAGTGTGAGAGTTTAAGTGACCTGATATAAATGTGATATTTTGAAAAGTCTTTATGAATGTGTACATTTATTTTTTCAACACCAGTTATTCAATCCGTTGGAGTCCAAATATGCAATTATTCATTTGACTGTAAAACAACACTGTTTTGATCTTTCTTATTGTTGATGGTTATTTGCTCCTTTCTATCTTCTAAGCAACAATAAATATAACACATTTGTTGCCATTTCATGGATTTATGGCAGTCGGCTCAGTATGGAGCCTTGGAAAAAAAATCCTAAACTAATCGTAAAACAATGATGGAATGAAATTTATCTTGGAAGTAACAGCTGGGTTTTAGAACATGCAGCCAAAATCATAAAGAAACGAGCTGTAGTCCAGGTATGTGTGGGGAAACAAAAATAATGGAAAATGTATGTAAATAATCCACTGCACGTTTTCTCAATTACCCCCTCATTTCAGTTCAGTTTTAGTAATTCCACATTGAGTCACACAGTTCTATTATAGATAATGACTTCCCTGCTGTGTTATTATTTCTTTTCATCTTGTAGCTAGTCCACATTTAGCCACACTTGGTGATGAATTTCCTCTCTCCTCCTGGTCATATAAAGCTGAAACATGCAGGGTACGATTTCCACTCTAAAAAGAAAATCATCCTTGCTCAAGAGACTAATGGCCAAGTTCCTAAGCTTGGAAATTTGCCACTTTGTGCATGAGTTGAGTGATGCATAGTGTTTTCATTCTTCAATAAGGCTTCACTTGAATTTCTCGCACCTATTAGCTGTCTCTAAGTCAAAAGGCCCATGATTGCTCGGGTCTTTATTAGGGCTGTGGAAAGTGGACTGGCTTGAGATGAACCCCCGAGGTTTTACTGGCTCCCTAGGAAAGGCCCAAAATCAAAAGCTGCCACTCACACGACATGGAGACCAACTATGCTAGAATTGCTGCGATCTCTGTCATAAATCTGGCAACGGATTAACAATGCTGTAAACACTGCAAGCCGCAGAATGCTGGGGATGAAAACAAGTTCTTTCAAATTGTCACAGTGCTCTATTTTGGTATGCTCTCTGAATGGTTTTGGAGCACTCTTTGGTGAAGCTGGCTCACAAACACTTCAAGCTGAAACTTCCTGGAAACAAATCAACAAATGGACTTTCTTGGGTAGCATCTGCTCAGATGGAACCAATTCAGTCAAAGATGGAAAGAAATGACTAGGCTAATAAGAGTTAGCTGTTTATGGTACTAATGATTAAAGCAGCTGACCCAACCATCCAATGAAAGCTTTCTTATGTCACAAATTCATTGCCCTATAAATGTATTCATAGTCCTTAAATGTTTTAATATTTTGTCAAGCTACAACCACATATTGCGGTGTTTTGCATTCAGCCATCTTTATGCTGGAACCAATAAACTAAGTCCAGTACAAACAATTGCAATTCATTTTCTCTGTGCACGTCTCAGATGATTCTTCTAATTAGGAAAATAAACCACATTGTGAAAACCAAAGCACACACCAGAGACCAGGGCAAGATAAGGTTACAAAACATTTTACAAGCTTTGGAAATCTTATTCCATCATTTGAATATGGGAAGAGTATGCTGCAACAAGTACAGCTCCCAAATAACTCTCAAGGAAGGAGAGCATCACCAAGAAAAGAAGTCAAGAGACCCACAGCATATATGGAGATTGTACAGAGCTGTGTACCTAAGTTGAGAAAATCTTTTGACAGCAAAAAAAAAAATCTGAATACAAATAAGATTTTTATTTAAAAAATATATATATTTTGGCAAAAAAAAAAAAAAGGTGAAAAAGTTCAACACTTGGAATACTTTTGCAGGATACTGTAATTTAACAGGCCTCCAGAAAAAAAAAATCTATACATATCTATATATATATATATATATATATATATATATATATATATATATATATATATATATATATATATTTGATTTTGCATTATGCGCTAAAGAAAACTGAAAAATAATTATGCTCTAAACATTTGTTCGCCTCTTGTCATAAAGAACACCCACCTATGTGAACAAATCCCTTCTCCATCCTTAATAAAAAGGCAATCAGATCCATCCCCGTGTCCATTATGTTTCCATTCTCCGCATGAATTCAGCCAGCAGGCAAAGGAGGCTGTTGCACGTATTGTCACTGACAAACTGTTGAAGCCAGGAGCTTACGCGGGATTTAATTGACTGTTGATTGTTAAATAAATGCCTCTTAAAATATCAGGACAAAGCGTTTGAAAAAAAAAAAAATAAAAAAAAAAAATGGAAAGGTCGAAAGTTGTTGAACAGGCGCGCAGGATACACACGCACACACACACACACGCACACACACACACAAGCGCTCCCCTGTGAACACATGTCTGAGGAGAGCGTGAATGGAGAAAATGCACCTGCAAAGAAAGAGACAAGTAACTCGCAGCAACTTTTTTTTTTTTTTTTTCCCGAAGACAGCTCAAGTTGTCCCGCAAGCGTTTGTTATTCCAGCAACGTGAAAGGTGGAAGCAGTGGCTGTGACCCACCAGAGAAGTAGGAGGAGAGGAGCTAGCAAACCAGGTTCCATTGATAGAGCGCATGGATTGTAGTTCTGATCATATTTACTCCACCTGTCCTGTGGGGGGGAAAAAAAAAATCACGACAAAAACTCCATGAACATATTCCTGCTTGGGAAAAAAAAATAAATAAAACAACAAAAAAAAAAAAAAAACAGTAGTGTTGTCTGAGCACTGAGGAGGGTCCAGTTCACGGGGGAAACCCTTTTGACTCGAAATAAGAGAAGGCTGTGTTGGGTATATATAAAAAAAAGAAGGAAAAAAAAAAGAAAAAAGGGGAGGAGGATGGCAGGAAAGAAAGTGGTGGTGGTGCCAGACGCAGCGGCAGTAAGAAGCGTACGTACGTGCTTTATCTTAGCGGCTGAGTGTGACGTGATATTGCAGCCTTGCTTCGAGAGCTCTGCAAGCACCAAGCAAAAGCGCGTCTATTTCTCTTTGTGTTATAACTCACAAGTCAAGCCAAACATCTCACATCCACCCACCAAAAGGATCTTTTCTTTCTTTTTCCCCTCTACTCATCTTTTTTTTTTTCCAAAACGAGTGGAGAAACGCGACTTTACCAGAGGCGAAACCATTTGGGAGAGAGAGAAAAAAAATAGACGATTTAATTTATAGTAACACAGTAAAGAATTCGCTCGCTTCTTCTCATCACTCCAAGAATTTCTTCTTTCCTTCTCCTTTTTTCCCCCCCTGTCTCCTCTCTCTCTCTCTCTTGGTATTTCTCTCTTCTGCTCGGTGGCTGTCGTGCGTTTGTTGCGCTCCGGTTTTGATGGGAAAAAGCCAGCAGAAGAAGAGGAAGAGGACAGGGAGGATATGAGCGGGCAGAGCGGAGTGTAACGCATTTTATTTCCATCCACTGAACCATCTTGTTGCGCCGGACTTCTATTGTCGGGAATGGGGAGTATTGATTCACCGAAGGACTGCAGAATTTATTTATAAGGATGTGGCCAGTGTTGGGAAAATAGCCATAGCTTCCGCAGTGTAAGGTAAGATATTGTTTTAATTGTAACAATGATTACGATTGTTAGAGATGAGGGAATTTTCCAGTGTCATGTCTCTGATAAAGTTGTTACATATGTACCCCGTCAATATTCAACACGACGAACGTTTATCCGCTCGCATTAGTCTGGGGTGCTTAACAGATTTTTTATTTTTATTTTTTTTAAGAGCTGATCTCCCCCTTAAGAGACAAAAATCACTTTAAAGTGCTGCGGTATGAGATGTAGCCCCCTACGTGCCTTTTTATTCACATCTACTCTTAAGACAAAATTGCTCCAGGAAGCCTGGGCAGTAAAACCGGGACTCTCTTGACGAGCGATTTCTCATCTCCGGAATACAGATTATTTTATTTTTGTGTGTGTTTTGTTTTGTTTTTGTGAATGCCTTGCATGGCCACAAATCTTGCGGGAGGGCTGTGGGATCATATGGGTTTACATATCGCAGCAAAAGCTGATCTAACTCTGCACAGCTTCCGCAAATCCTTACATGACACATATTATGCCAGTCTGCTCGAACGGAGAGCTCCCCCCCCCCCCCCCCCCCCCCCCCCCCCCCCCCCCCCCCAAAAAAAAAGAGGGGCGCAAGCGATTTATT